>NC_064443.1:3333333-3636363 GCF_023343835.1 Lagopus muta | reverse complement strand
AGAGATCAGAGACAACTGATAACACAGAAGCAGTACTGAGGCTTCATCTGTTGCTCATGCTGTAACATTTAAAAAAGTCTTTAGATCAGTCTTCAAACTGAACTCTATGAGACTGCATCATTCTCAAATGGTACCATCTGTGGAAAGCAACCACAATTAAACAGTGTCTTAGAAAAGCAAATTAAAAACTAAGGACCTGAGCCAATCAGATCTTCAAACAGAAAGTATATTTACAAAATAAAAGTGCATTTTCACAAAAAAACACCTGAAACCCACTTTCACTTAGAATAATTAGAATAGCCCTATAATGAAATCCCCTTTCAACTACAGCTAGAATTTTATTCGTGTTTAAGAAACTTCCTTTATTTTTAACATTTTTGGTCCCTGTGGCTCAAAAACACATAGATAGATCTCAGTCACTGAAGGAGTAGAAGTGCAAATAATGAGGCTAATAATAGGTTCTTCACAAATTGGATTTTAGGAACAGTGCTGAGAAAAGCGATGCTACGGAAAATAAAAATGAATACAAGCATTTTGCTTTGAACAAGAACAAATGCATATGTCCATCTATATATATATATATACACACACACACACAAAATGTGTTTATCACACACGTACAGATGCACCCACACATTCATACACCACTAGCCAAAAAAAAATACAGAAAATCAGCATGGACAGTACACCAGTCTCACCATAAGTGGAAAACCATCACCACATTACTTCCAGCTCTTCGAAGGAAGCTCATGAAGCTGCATTTAAGCAAAGGCAGGGAGGAGACCCTTTCACTATGTAACATGTGATGGAAACTGCTAAGCAGGGAAGATGAATTCTGTAATGCTAGCTAACTGCCAGCAAGTCACATAATTCAGATTATTCTTTTATTCTGTGTGAAAACACAGAAGAAATATGCATCTATATGTTTACTAAAGAACACGGTTAAAAGAAATAAGTTCTGCCTCGCAACATAAAAGTCAATATACAATAAGCAAATATTTAAATTTGTATCCAACTCATTACTGAAAGCACACAAAGATGAAAGTTGGTCATGAAAAACTAAATAATTTAAAAACTTAATTAAATTATGTCTAGAAGAAATAAAACTTTTAGTAAGAGGCAATACTAAAAGGAAGGGCAGAAATTCACTGACTGTATATGAAAAATAAGCCAGATTGAGTGTTTGAGGATAGCTGTTCCAGAATTCTAGGACAATAGGAATCCAAGCAGAAATGGAATACACTTGTATTTGTAATTATTTTAAAGGAAAAATCACACATTTTATTTCTAGACTTCTAACTCTTAACAGTGAATCACATAAAGAAACCAAGTCAGCTGAAATTGAGTCCTCCACATTTCAAGTATTTCCCTTCTCACTCTTGAATTTCCTTCAAGAGTTGAGGTCAAGCGAACAATCTGAGAAACCACTGCCTGCCAGGATTTGCAACAAAAACCTTTTGTGATCTACTTCAGGTATTACAACAGAGTCAGGAGCAAAAGGCCTGTAGGCAGTTCTCACATTGCTCTGTCAGTTCTTGAAAGTTGTCAAGAATGCAAAGACAGCGTCAGAACAATAATAAACCCCAGGTGAAGTACCTGTCAACACTAAGGGTACACTTACAAAAAGTTAAGGTTTTTTCAGATTCATAAAAAGACTTTTCAATGAGTATTTGCTACTTGTTAACATTCTTCTAATCATTGCCTTTTTCAGACGTTCCAAACTGAAATCCTTATAAATAACTCAAAAATACCAGAGACAGGGAAAAAGCTACCTGCTTTTTTCCCTTTGCTGCTTCTCCTTCATGAGCTCCTTCATTTAGAACAATATGTGAACAAGATATCTGCAGACAGATTCTTAGCATTATCCTAGAGCATAACACACAAATGCTAGAAGTCACAATCACACAAAAGTATAAAAGTAATAAACATAACTTGAAATAGTTTACTTTGTGTCATTATGTCCATATACCAACACACTAATAATGTCTAACATATATTGCAAACAATGACTTAAGCAGCTGCTTAAATGCAGATCTCACAAACACATATGAGCATCTGATCATGGAAAGAATGGCATATTTATTTAGATTAAACATTCCTGAAAAACTTCCTGAATAAGAAGCTGGAAAAAAAACCCTCTAGTAAGTTGCATGAGGGGAGCACCAAATGAAGCCTGGTGAGTACAACAGACGTGTTGAAGTTGTAAGCTGTGAACAGACCTGATCTAACAGGAGACATTAAAAATAATTCCTCTGCTTGCTTTTCTCCAAAGTGTTTAAGTACTTTTCATGACTCAGAGTGCATTTTGTTATGAAAATTAATCTATTTCCTTTGATGCTGCATCCAATGCTGCATAATGTTTTTCATTTCTGTTAAGTGGTACATAATTATAAATCTTCCCCTTCCCCCCAATACCATAAATTGTTTTAAAGTTTAGAAATTACATAAAGCTGTTAAATTTTTAGCTAAAAGAAGGGGTCTGAATGTTACTTAATGCTTAAATCCCAAGTGCTGAAGTTCTGAGCTTTCCACATTTGGTCATTTTAATATCTAGAAATAATCAATTTACATTTAAGACTGCATCAGTACTCACTCCTCTAACCTTCCAATGCACTCAAAGGAACTGCAGTTCTCTACTCAGCATTATGAATCTATTCAAAAATACCTTCAAGTGGAAATGCTGTCTCATCATTTTAGCTCATTTTGAGTTTTGAAAATAAAATATTAAAGTAATATGGGATGCAGCAGCACTTTGAAAAGCTTGAATGCACGTCTTTGGGGCACAATGGAATTCATCCCCAAGTACTTAAAGAGCTGCCTGGTATCAAGAGACCTCCCTCAATTATCTTTTAATGGTCTTGGAAATCTGGAGAGGTTCCATTGACTGGAAAGTAGTAAGTATTGTCCCAGTTTCCATGAAGAAAAATGACCCTGGCAATTTCTGTCCTGTCAGCCTCCCATCAGTTCTTGAGGAAGTTACAGAGAAGATTATTTGGGGAGTTATAGAAAAACAACTGTAAAACAATGCAACTGTTGGTCATCGCCAACACATGTTCATTAAGGGAAAGTCCAGCTTGACTATTTCCTATTACAAGTTTCGCCATCTAGTTTACTAAGAGAAGCCAGATGAGCTTTTTTAATAACTATGTTTTCAAAAAAGCTTTCAGTACCGTCTTTCACAGCATCCTTCAGGACAAAATGCCCAGCATAGAGCTAGACGAGAACATAACATTATGAGCGAACAGTCGTCTGACAGGTTCAGGCTCAAACTCTTAAAATTAACGGGGTTACAACTGCCTAGCAGCTAGTCACTAGCATAGTCCCACAGAGCTCCAGTTTAGGGCCATTTCCAATCCAATGACTTGGATGCATGCTAAGTAAGCCTACAGAAGACACTGAACTGGGAGAAGCTCTTGACTCTTTCAAGAATAGAGAGGCTTTGCAGAGAAGTCCTGACAAATTGAAAGGCTGGGCAATTACCAGCCACATGAGCTTTAACAAGAGCAAGTGTCTAATTCAGTGCCTAGGGCAGGGCAACCCTGGATATTTCTGCATACTAGGTGACAGGAGGCTGAAGAGCAGTTCAACAGAAGGCAATCTGGGGACCCCTTGTCAGTGACAGTTTGATTGCAAGTCAGCAGTGTGGCCAGGCAGCCAAACAGCCTACTGAACCCAGGGATGCATCAGGTACAGCACTGAAAGCAAGATGAGGGAAAGCTCTGCACAGCCTCCCCTTGAGCACGGTGTGGGGCTTCCAGCACCACAACATATGGAAATAAACCTGTTAGAGAGCATCCAAAAGATGACTATGAGGTCAGAGAAGGGTTTACAGGATAAGACCTATGAAAAGCAGTTGAGGTCCTTCGGTTTGCTCATCCTAAAAGAGACTGAGAGAAAGACTCATGCTCCATGATCTTGCCAGACACAGAGATGAGACTGACAGGCCTGTAGTTCCCTGGATCTTCCCCTCCCCCCACCCCCCCCTTTCATGACAATAGGAATGTTTCCCCCTTTTCCAATCAGTGGGAACCTCAAACTGCCACAACCTTTCAAATGTGATGGATAGCAGCTTGGCAACTTCATCCACCAGCTCCCTCAGAACCCATGGATGGATCTCATCAGGTCCCATGACTTAGACGACTTAAATCATTTACAAAGTCTGTGTAAACATAAGGGGCACGAGAAGCATGAAGTGAAATTTTCTTATACCTGATAAACACAACTGACAAGAAGGAAGCTCACTATCTTTTCCTATAGCTTCAGAAGAATATAGCAGATATAAAAAGAATGCCTGATGATGTGCCTCTAGTCCCAGTTACAATCTTTCACACAGCCTTCACAGGCCGCCTACACCAGCATTTCAACTCCTGAAGTGTTCAGCTATTCTCCTCACCACTACCCCATTTAAATCTTCAGAAACTCATTCAAAGATGATTTCTTGTGCTGTGCTCGCTAAATCACAAGGAACAACAGATCAACATCATCTTTTCACAGCCCATGTGTTTAGAAAAATCATGTTGCCAGCTGATAGTTTTCATTTCCAACTCCTTTTTCCCCCCCCTACAGATCACCTTTCCCAAACATATCATTCTTGGATGAACTGTACCCTACAAATTTTCCTTAGCTTTTCCTTCTCTTCCATGTTTTCTAAGATCATTATCCAAGAATTATTAGCTAGCTACGTGGTCCTCCACGAGCTTACAAGCTTGGAGCCAGTACATCTTATAAGAGGTAACTCCATACACTGAAGGTTAAAAATTTAACAAGAACACTGTTCTGCTTGCATCCCTTTATAATTCTACATCTCATCTCACCTATTATCTTTTACCCGTTCTCTACAGTGCTAAGTAGTTTTATCTCTACCCATGAGATCTTCTCCTCCCCCCCTCCTCAATTCTCTCCCACATCCCACTGCTAAACCACAACTTTCTACAAAGAAAAGCAGAATTGATTCCCACACACACCATCCAATTCCCTGGGTAGTTTTCCTTCTAACATGTTCTCTGAATCAAATTGCAGTAAATTATATTTTACTTCAGAGAATTTTTTAAATAGCCAAGGAAAGCATTTTCATCACGCCTATCCAAGTCAAATTCATTTAAATTATTAAAGTATTTATTAGCATGTGCCTTTCTTCCTCAAGTGTGCACTACTATTTTGAAATTACAAAGGGAGTTGATTACGGATAGACTCTCCTGGATTCTCTAAGAAAAAATAAAAAGGGATATTACATGCTTCAACTTTCTCCAAACCTTCTGATATTTTTCTCTCACTTACCTTCTTCTTTATACGCCAATAAAGATTATTCTATTTTTGCCAGACAGTGCTCCCAATTACTATCCACTCATTTCAATGAGAGAATGGTTTTATAAAATTGATAAATCAAGAGAGAATCAAACTGCAGAACCTGATTTCAAAGCAAATCACTGTTTAACTCAAAACAATACACTACCAGTGATATATTTCAATATACTTTGCCTTCTGGAAAACATTAAACTTGCACCTATTTACACTGTTTTGGCCATAAGAAACTGAAGTTTCTTCCTTCAGTGGGCTACCATGAGATTTCTTTTGTTAAGAATATTACCCTGCAGTAACTCCCAATTGGGCTCCACTGTAAAAGGTCCCAAGAAATTTGTGAACAACACACAAGTTTTTCTAGATGAATCATAAATCTTTAAAACCAACATATAAATTACATATAAACCAACATAGAAATTACAGAGTCAAAAAAAAAAAAGGTACCACTAGCCAACAGCGCATTGCAGTGTCATTTACTCAACTCATATTAAATACAAACTCACTAAATTCATATTAACTGCCTCGGATGGCAACCACCACTTAAAAAGGAAGGTCAAGAAGGCTGGAACTCAGTTCTAGTGTTTAAGTGAATTTTCCATACTTCATGCTCTTTATAACAAAGTTAAGAATATGAGAATCTCCTCAAGTTTTAAGATTCCTTAAGGAACAGCATTTGCTGTTTATGTCAACTTTTGGACTCTATCTTGAAAAGTTTCAAATATTCACTATGGTATTTTTTGCTGGTTCCTTGGATATGGAAGTTAGCTGGGCATCAGCTACTTCCAGTTCACATATAGTGAGTGTAACATCACAAATGCAGTGCTTATCACATGTAATTTAAAGAAATGGTAATAAAATACACCTTGAGTGTTTTGTTTGAAAATTAAATCTGCTAGAATGCATTTAAGCTTTTGTAAGATTATCGCTGTGTATCAGAAAGCAATGGCCATCTTGAGCAGACTTACCAAGAGGATGAACTGCAAGTCGAGAACTGCAGTAGAACTCCAGCAATTAATAAATGAAGAAAGTCTCATCTCAAATTTCTGTTAGAGAATTTTAGTCTGCAGTTGGATTTTTATGGAGAAAGGAAGTTTTATTAACAGTGATTTTATAATAAAAGTTAGAATTTCCTCCCTTAAAAGATAAAAATATTCTTCTGGAATATAATACAAACAAACAGAGGATTATTTCATGGCTTATGCAACTGTGGCAACTCCTAAACAATCTGTAGAAAGATACATCTTTTGATTCCTTCTGGATGAACACAGGAGAAGGTTTGAAGGCAAGAGTCTGTTACTGAATAAATACATTTGCTCAAGCTTAGTGTTTTGGATAGCTGCTTTCTTGTCCAATCCTGCACTCATGCAGATTCTTAGATAAAAGTCACCTATTGCCTAACTGAATACAAGCTGTAACCATCCAGGCAGAGATGCCTAAAAGAAATTGAGTTGCATTTAATGCACTAACGCAACCTAAGTTGCATTAATAGCTCAGATGTTCAAACTTACTCCACTAAGCAGAGCAGAGCAAAGACTGATTTCAAAGACCACCTCCCACTTGACAATGATAGTGGATAAATCAGAGAAAAACGGGCAAGTCTACTGACAGGTAGAAACTAAAATAACGTGAAATTGAATAAATCCACTTTTCTTAGAATGGAAGCACCTCTCATGAATCATATTTCACATCCCAGTGAAGCAGAGTGACAGCAAATGATCTTCATCTGAACAGTAAAGTAAAAGAGGAGAAAGTCACATATCAGATGGTTTACAAAGAATCAGGTACAAATTACATGCAAATACAAGTTACACAAAGCCTAGAACTACAATCAAACATGACAAGTATTTGACACATTAAAATAACATTCTATTAATCTGTAAGAAGTATCTTTAAATGCAATAAAGCCTCTTAATTGCATTGATAGCAAAGGAAGGAAAAGACAATTGAAATCAATTTAAGCAAAAAACAAAGTCCGAATTTAAACCCTGCAATTCTCCTCAGAAGGCAAGGAAATGTGTCCATGTTCACTATTCTCCTAGTAAAATATTGCCTGCCTTTCACCCTGAAGTATTCAAATACTACCATATTCCAAAAATTTTCATCAAAACTGTAGTCTGCATCTCTGAGCATGCACTAGTTGTCATTTGGACTTATGGAGAGAAATTGGCTCCAATAAAAGCAAGAGGGGAAAGGGGAATCTGACAAGACTGTCAAGAAAGACAAGACTCTTTTCCCCTTTCTACGCTCCTAGATAAACAACACAAACATGTTCTTTCACACGGGCTTGGAGCCAGCAGGATTAGTTAGATGTAGTAGAGGGATACATCAACTGCTGAATTAGTTGTAACTGGGAAAGGACCTGCATGATGTTTCATGCAAACCACAAAACCAAACTCTTTCAAGCATACAAGACCAGTGCCGTGGCAGTCAGAAAGAGAATAAGCAGTGCCTGCATTTTTGAAAATAAATTCAACACACCAAATTACTTAATCAACTCCAGCCACTACAGTAACACCCAAGTCTTAAGAAAAGGATACATAACCTGACAGAAGAAAAACACTAAGAAGGTAGGAAACTCCTATAGGAAGGTGTTCAGTGGATCAAGCACTGTTTTCCTAAAACATATGCAAGATGAGCAGAATTCAAATTTCTACCACAAATAGTTTTAAATGCATAATTCAGCCTTTGAAGGAATAGAAAAAGGAAAATAAACAGTAGTATAAATATTTAGACAAGGCTTTCAATTTTATTATTATTTTTTTTTTTTATAAGACTCACCATACAAATGACTGCATTAGCACATCAAATTAACTTCACTGGAGCCATACAAAGCAGTAAGGAATAAGAATGCAGAGTTATTTAATCCCTTTAATTTCATGCTAACCCTGGAAACTAACGTTTTGATAGCAATGACACATCTGAAAACATTACTGTAGCTTCTTCCTCTAGGTGAACCTCTCCTGCCTGACCTTTAGATCTATCAAGAAAGAAAAAGACCTTGGAATACAAGTTAGCAGAATAATATTGAGCGGCTAATATATTAGCCAAGATAGCAATGCCTTAAAATAACAAAGCCTTATGATCTCACATAAAGCATGAAATGTTTACAGACACCCCCCACCATGAATGTAAGTACATTCACAATCTGTTAGACTTTATGGAAAGTATGCATCTACTGTCAATCTGCAGATAAAGTTCTACAGATGTACAGAACAGCCTATCAGTAAGGATAGGCACATACAAAGACATTACATAACTGTAACTTGTGAGACAAAACACAGAACTTCGTGCACTTTAACCCAGTTTCCCACTACTGCTGGCAAGTCTGTAATCGTATCTGAGAGCTGCTGATTTAACCCAAAGCAGGTCAGTAGAGCTGGTCAATACAGGATCAGAGCACGTATTTAAGTTCACCTATTACCCCATAATCCCTAGTGTTACGGTTTTACTACAAAAGGAAATAATTACCAAGCACTGTAAACAGCCATGGTCCCAGTTACCCTCAAGGTATGCTATTTTCTCCTACAGACTGGGCTAGGATAATTATACCCAAATTCATGATTTTGACTTTTCTTCCTCATGTAGATGACTCTACATGAATTTATTACAAGAACACAAAGATGCCAGTGAACCTCAAATATGGAGATTGCCCATTACACCTTGTTTGTTTAGGCCAGGCCACCCACCTGTAACATTCAACAGATGCCAAGTTTGCGTTCCAGTAATTTTAAGTTAAGTAACAAAGTGTGAAAAAGTTAAGAAAGGCTACAGGCACTCTTTCCCCCATTCTGTGAAGTTCATTCGTTACAGACAAAACGAAGAGGCAGTACTGAAGGAATCTCACTGAAATGGCAAAAAGCTTTCACAAACCTAGGGAAAAGAACCTCCCCAAGTTACTTTAATGAATCCCATTAAAAGAATTTTTGGAGTGGAATCTTGACCACCATCTCAATTTTGATAACTAAAATCTTTCACAGACCGGGATGATCTTTTTAGAACCACAGTAAGCCCTCATTCAATGAACTCCTACAGCATACTCTGGTTGAAAATATCCCTTTTTCATTCTAACTGCAAATATAAGCAACGAAATGCAAATTGTGTCTGTCAGTGTTTCTTTGGTCAGATGAATCAATCCCTTTATTGTTCACTGAAGAAGCACCACCACCTCTAACCCTGTCACTGCTCAATCTGCCAAAATCCAAGATGCCAGTAATATCAGCCCAGTGTTTTGATGACATTGAGCTTTTTCTAGCCTGTGCACAGTAATAGCAAGTCAGGCTTCACTGCTGTACTGCAGAAAAAGATAACTTCAAAAAGCAGTGGAAACTAAAGGTAACAGAAGCGTCAAAAACCTTCTCATCAGCATCTATATGCATTTACTATCTAGCCTCCACCACCACATAGATATAGATATAGATAGATATATGCCTACTATAAGTAGCTCAAATTATAACTTCTAATTTGCACTTCATGCTTATGTAAGGTCAGTATGTAAAATACATTTCTGGACAGAGAAACCTTTCTTTCATATTGAAAAACAGTAGTTGAGACAGTTCCAGTCTGTCTCAAAAATACTTCTAAATTCAAATAAGAAAGTTTAATATTCAACAGAAGTGAATTAAAGTCCATTTTGGATTTATCACCTGGGCAATTTTCTAGATCTTGACAATCTCCCCAGTAGATTAATGTGAAAGAAATAGTGAGGGGAAAAAAAAAAAAAAAAAGAAAAAAAAAATCACTGGAGGGTGGAACTGTTTCAAGATCCTTTAAAAACAAAAAAGATTGGTGAAAATAAGAATCACACCTGAACTAGCATGCTCTCAAAACACTGCTCTGGATGCTCTCAACATAGCACGGTTTACATGATCGAGTCTCAAGCAGACAAGGGACTCTCATCAAGAGAATTTCTGCAGACTGGAGGTGGTCAGTCAGATCTAACATGAAAGGAACAGAGGAAAAGCACAACATACACAAAAGTGACATTCCTCTATATACACTATAAATAGTGTTATAAACATTTATTTTTCATTGAATCTGAAGCGCTCTCAGGCAGAAATTACAGCTGGGTCAAAATTAAGCAATCCACCAGATTTCATCTCCTCGCTGTTTCAAAACAATAATACCTATGATATGACAAGTTGCACGTAACTACAACAAATACATATCAGAGGAGTACAGAAAAATATGCTTCATCTACTTCTGACTGCTTTAAAATTAAATAATGTAGCTATACTTAAAAAAAAGCTTTTGTATTTCAAGTCCGTCCTTAAAGTATTTCCGTAGAACATTATCCACATACATCAGTCACATCCACATCACAGTCAACAAGAACATCACATACCGCTATAGAGAAACCACACATTTCTTCTCCGTTTCTTTAACTAACAAAAGTACATGCTTGCAAACATGCCTGTGCAGTCCAGAGAACAATAAAGACAACTATTCATCAAATAGTTCTTTTGAAGTGTCTGGTAAGCTCCAAGGGAACTATTTGAAAACTTAAGCACAGCACAAATGCATCTGACTGAAAAGCAGAGATTGCTACACAGTTAAACTTCCCTCTGGCATATGGCAGTGGTACACATGGGAAAACAAATGCAATCTGTTTAAACCAATTGCTCTCAAAAGCTCTCCCACTTGCGTGATGATAATAAGCAGTCATTGTCTCACATACTAAGCAACCTGGAACCTGCTTTCATCACTGCAGTGCTCCTGTCCAACACAACAGTACATATGCTGTCATCACAGGCCAGCAGGAACTGGAAGGCAGATCAAGCACAGCAAGCTGAATTTCTTGTGGTTAACAGCTTAGAGCTCTTGAGAGGGCTCTTGCCACAATCTCACTATTTACATTGACAAATTTTCATGGAATTTGTTGCTGGCATTAGACAGAATTCAGAAATGACAGAAGATTGAGTTTACTCACTCGATTTCACTGATTACAATCCATTCTTTTGCTGAGACAGTCCTAGAAGTTCTCCATGCCCTAGCACCAAATATTTCACCTGTTTTCTCACAGTTACTCTGACTCAGCATTATTCAGAGCTGTGCCTTGTAAACAGGTGCAGAAGATTTATAAAGAGAATTTTCAACACTCCTTCAAAATTAAGAACAAAAGAGAACTGAATCAAGGATATATTCTGACAATTAAACTGGAAGCCCTCATTGGTTTAAACATCCACCCCATTAGGGAACATTACACACTACGTGCACCCATTGCTACCATTACATTCATTCAGCCTATGGTTCACTGCTGTCATCTTAACACAACCCACTCTACCTTTGTTTGTGGTTAGAGGCAAAATATAGCGTGTAAATGCACAAACGGACTGCATCCTCCTGCAGTTTGATTTCCTTGCTATTCAAGTGACCAAATATCTGTGCAATGTCTAAAAACTTTTTTCTATGTTATTTGCACAACTTTACATTGGTATCCAACAACGTTGTCTCCTTCCAGTATGAGAAAGATTTCTCACATGTTTTTTACTGTATTTTTCAGAGTATGTTAGACAACAACCAGTTAGTTCTATCATCCTCTGGTTAGAGAGGGTCAAGTCTGCTTGCTCGTCTCTGAAGAAAGCCAGTTGGAAAACTCTCTTCCACCATGTCCAGACTTAAATTGGGGAAAAAAAAAAAAAAAAAAACCCACCACATTTACAGATAATAAAAAATTGATTACATGGATTATCTGGTCATTGGTTTGTTGAGTTTGGAGGTGGGGGGTTTGTTTGTTTTTGGGGGTTTCAGATTTTCAGTTGTTTTTTTTCCCCATTCTTAATAGGGCTTTTTTTTGTTTGCTTTCTGTGTTTAAGAACTACTGCTCCTATGCAGTGAAATCCTTCCAGATTCAATTGTTTCCTACCAGGCTGATTTCTAGTCGTCTAAGGTCACAACTTCTTACTCTTACTGGAACCTGCTATTGAATTCTTTGCCTTCACTAAGCCCCCCAGAGTTTCAATTCTTTTCTACATCCTCTCTCTTTAAAATGGAAATAGCTTGCAATTTTAGTCTTTTTTCTTGCAGAGGCAGGACCATCTCAACATGCCAAAAAAAAATCATTAGGGAAAGAAAGACATTATCTTTTCATGTAGGAATGCATCCTTTTACTCCTGCTTTAGGAGCTTCATTAGCAGTTCAATATTTAAAAAGAGAAGAATGATATTTTTATGTTAGTGTCCTTACCCTTTCAACAATAATCAGTCACAATCTCTATTCTCTATTTCCAACATTTCCGAAGCACATTCATTTGTAACTGGTAGGCTTCACAGTCTGAAGCTAGAAGTCATTCTGACCTCTTCTGCCCCCTTACCTGTAGATCTTCAGCTGCCTTGATGCTGAATGGCTCTAAGCAAGTCTGGCTCACTGAATTACATCTTAATAAACAGAAGCTAGCCTACTTATCCTCACCAACTTTGAGGATGCTGAAGGCATTCCCCTCCATCAGTTCACTCAGTCACTACAACGTTTCAGTTCACCTGAAGTCCCTTCCTCTCTCTTTGCAGAGCTGGCATTAATCTTCAGGCCTTTCATCTCCAAGGTCAGTACAGCCTACACAGGGTCAATCTTTGAAACGACTCAGGGAATGCTGCATGCTGGAAGTAGTAGCTGAAATAGCATTAAAAAAAAAAAAAAAAAAAATCATGTTCTTAGAGTCCCCAGAAAACACATCTTGAGGAATTGAGTAGAAGACTATTCTGCTAAAATTATATCAAAGTTCAGACTTACAATTACCATTGGCATAATTAAATTGCTGCCTTCATTCCAGATAACTCCTCTTACCTACTACAAATCTAACACTATTTTCATTTTATGTTTCAAAGATAAGATGCTGAGGCCTGTCACACCCAGCTCTCAGAGCTCAAACAGGGATTTCTGCAATAGAAATGGTTCATCAGTTCCCATTCCTCACATACTCCAATAAAAATTGCAACTTTCAACAGTTAACTGAAGTCTGAAATCCCTTCATGTTCCAGGTCAAATTAAAGTCAGTCATTTATACAAATAAGAAAGCAGAGAGTCAGCTGAATTTTAATTAAAATGAATGGCTGTGTAGGCATGATGAGCTGAGCCGTTCCTCATCACCTGCTTTTGTGAACACAGAAGGCAGTACAGTATGTACCATCCATTAAGATAAAAGAGATGGAGAGGCAGAACCACACACAAAATATTCCCTCAAGACAGACAGAAGCAAGAAAAAACAAGCTGTAGTTGTGATCAAACTTCAGAAGATATCCACTAGAGACCACACTACACTACATTCAAGCCCCCATTTCATTCAAATGAGAATATATAACCTCTACGTATTGTAAAACACTCTTTGCTAAATATCAGAGAATCCACGTTACTTAGATGTGCATTTACTTCTGCAGAAAGCCACCAGAATAATACAAAACCATGACACATCATACAAAACTCCTGATTCTGAGATTGAAGATCTTAATTACAGATTTCTCTGCACTAGGAATAAGAGGAGCCTTCAATAGTTAAAGTAACTTTTGACTATATTTTGAATCACAAAGTGTGGAAATTGTTATCTAACGGCAGCTTTCAGAGAAAAGGGTGCATTGCAAATGCAAGTTGTGAGATCTATGCAACATCTAGTTAGGACAGATGACACAGCTCAGTTTCCTATCTATTTTCTAAACATCCTGTCCCTACAACTCAGTGATGAAGTCAGCCAGTAGTGCTGCAGGGCACAACCTAGAGCCAAGTCCCCATGCTACAACTAACTCCTGTTGCTCAAGCAGGAACTTTTTTAGCAGCTTCTTCACAAGCTGCAGGCATGGTCCAGAGCACATCCTCTCATATGAGATGGAAAATGGCAACATTATTAATAGTCACTAGCTGTGTTCTGGAAAGCAGCATACTGCCATTTTGGATTTAACACTCCACTTTCACTATAGTTCATGGAGGACTACCAGCAGCTGTGCTCAAATCTCGTTTCACACTCAACAAAATTTTGGCTTAACGTGGTCTCCACTGAGATATAAGAGCAATGATGACAGAATAAATTCAGCTGATGTGTGTCAGAGCACAAGGAAATCAAAGTTATTTTTCTCCTACTGAACAATATACTTATCTATGTAAGCCTGCATATATGTTGCATATGTCTGCAATCTTCCTCATCTGGACTGCAATGCTAGCAGCTGGCTTGGGGTTCCTAACACAGGTAGCAAATACTGCTGTTGCAAAGCTTGCCTCCACTTTGATCGTGGAAAGAAGTTTGTCTAGTAGTCAGTAAAGGGTCAACATTACCATATTACAGCAACTAAAGCCACGTGCTTATTTCTTGGCAGAGAGGGGAAAACAAATGAAAACAACTTAAAATTTGCTGCACTAGTGAATATCTCAGCCATTTAGTTATGACAAGACACATGCACTGCAATTTATATTTTCTTCCATCAAGTACAAAGGCATACCAGGAAACCTGACCAAATCAATGAACAGGCAGGTTTTTCTGGGGAAAAAATACCCAAGAACATCTATAAAAAAATACAAAGGTCTTTGTTCTTTCACACAGAAAGCAATAACTGCAATCAACCACATTTCTTTCTCTGTAGCACTTCATCACCTTGATGAATAATTCCAATTTCAGAAAAATAATTTCCAAAAGATTGCTTGACCTTTCTTTACAAACACTGACATTCTAATGTCAAATGCCTTCAGCACATCCCTGCAAGTGTGGAGGCAGATCACAGTGCATGGTAAAAGAACTATGAAATTTAATAGCATTCAGTATATTTTGACAAGTGTTTCAGAAGGAGCTAACATTAAAGAGGTCAGTCAGAAATAAATGGAACATTAAGTAAATACCCTCTTAAAATAATAAGATGGATGAATTTTTTAAAAATAAATTTCAAAAATAGATTGCTTTTCTGACTACTGTACTTGCTTCCACTGGCGAAGGAAATGGGAGAAAGATAATGGATTTGGCACCATCTCTCCAGGGACAAAGAATTTTCTGTGGGGGAAGGCCTTTATCTAGCAATGGAGACAGCACGTGTACAGCAGATGGAGGGAAAAAATTAAAAATCAGATCATTTTGTTGGCAGATCTCCAGAATTGCTTATCAGCTCCTACCACTCTATCCCAAGTCTAGGTAATTTGAAATGCTGGCGAGGTTGCCACTGATAGTATTCTTTTTTTTTTTTTTTTAATATATAAACTAGAATGAACAAGGCTGGGGGAGAGCACAGGAGAGAGGAGGAGAGGTCCCCGCAACACCTCAGGTCTCTTTATTCTTTCTGAACCAGGTCTTCAGGCAAATGAATCACTTTAAATGAACATTTTAGTGTAGCTATGTAATACAAACAAGTAGTACAGTCATTGGCCTGACAACAGGTTTATTCAGTGGACAAATTTTGTTGCTGTTGTTTTTGTCTGATTTTTAAAACCAATTTCTCAGCTCATGATCTGCTCCACAGAAGAGCAGATTCTTGCAACAAGAAAAAAATATTTCAATTTCATTGCAAGGGGTATAAGTAAATTCACTACTGCAAACAGCTTCTAGCGCTATTAAAAATTCTATACAAAAGCCTCTATGAATGGGTATTTAAGAGACCTAATTCTCTACTGCAGAAAGAGATGAAGACAGCAGAAGGCATCTAGGAACGCTGTATGAAGTCACACTGCGTTGCTGAAAACAGGCTGCCAGGTAAGAGCCTTCAGCATTGAACAGCAACTCAGAGGCTTACCAAAGTCCCCTAAAAAAAAAAAAGAGAACACTGTGAAAGGAATTTAAGTTTCTTTAGTAGATATGAGTCCTTCTCTGAAAAGAAACATTACTCAGCTTATTGAAGTCAGCGTACAAAACAACCTGAAGAGCAGCAGTTAGCTTAATATCTCAAAAAAAATAGCCTAAATTTCTACAGAAAGTTCAGTATTTCTCTCTTTTCCAACTGACCATGAAGTTTACCCACAAAATAGATGGTGGAAGCAGATTTCATCACCAAAAAAAAAATATCTATCGTCATTGTCAACCACGTGGTGTTGATAGCTCATTATTTCAAATCAGCTGAAACAAGCTCTCAAAAATCCAGTCCTACTGGCTTGTCAGAAATATGGTTATTTAAGATTAATGTGGAAAAGAAAACAGATGTGATCTAACCAATGCATGCAAATGTTTACTTAGGGAAGGTAATCTCTTGATTTTATATAGTTGTAAGAATCAGGAATGGGTAAAAGCATCATAAAAACGTTGAAAGGAAATATAACTGGGAGGAAGAGCATTCCTCAGCATTTAGCTGACATTACAGGCTAAACTCTGAAAGAAACAACAAACAAGTCATCAGCAACACATCTTACTCATTCTGAGGGTTCAAAAGAATCTAATTTACCTTATCTTCTCTGACCCCTAATACATACTCTATAATGCATCATGCAACTTTTTGTCCGTATCTTTTGTTTCTCAGCCTTATTTCACAATTGTGAAACACATTTTCCTCTTAGTGTAGTAGACAGTCTCATTAAACATACTGTTTCCAATGTCTTTCAGTAGCAGACAAATAATTCACATTAAACACGTTAGTAGTGTGATGGTAACGTTTATTCCTATAGTACCCTTCTTCTAGTAAATGTTTCAGCAAATTGAATCACAACACCTACTTCTCCTCGTTAGAAGTACTAAGGAAAAATATCCTGCCTGACATATAGTTAATATCCTAAATCTTGACATTAACAAATGAGTTACTTTGGGTCGCAGAGATAATTTATTTCTGAGCTATACAAGCATGAGTTCTGAAAAGGCATTTCAATCCATCCTCATACAGTGCCTCCTGTAAGCAGTGTGATTATATCAAGCAATATGCAACAGTACACACAATTTTGATTCCCCACTCCATCCTCTTCATACACATGCAGTCCTTCCCTCCCCCTCTTACACACAGCAGTCTCACGATCCAGGCTTCAGTGCATGATTTACACCACTGCAACACAACTGCAGGGGCACAGCTGCAATGCACTCCAGTTTCACACAGAGCAAAGGCTCAAGAAATTGGCTGAACACACCAGGCGTCTGCACCACTACACACAGTAAAAGGCTCCAAGTTTAATACACTGCACACTAAACCTTAAGGAATTGCCAAGTGCATATCAGTAGTGCAACTGATTTACTAATTAGTTAACTTGCTATTTCAAGAAAAAATTAAAATCTGAACACAGAAAATAAGTGACATGAACTGCAATCTGAAAAAAGATGTAAGTGGCTGTCATATTTTATACATTCAACAACATTATACCTTCTCAGTTGAAAGCAGTATAAAGTCATTGAAAAACATAGCCTTTTACTAGTTAAATTATCATGATTTAATGGCCATAATAGTAATCATTAAATGCTTTGTGAAACTTTGAAACACACCCTAGGAACAAAGTTCAGTTAAAGTAATCATTCATTTGTTAATAAACTGAGTAAATACGCCATTCAAACAACCGTGTTAAAATCCCAGTTCTTACATTCACTAAATAAGCAGAAGTTACAGGCTGTGTATGGAAAAGGAGAATGCCATTCCAGTTAGAGCTTCCCAGGAAGCTTCTCTGCACATGAAGCAGAACACAAGAGGCCACAAAACCAAGCGGGTGCAGGGCAGGCAGGCAGTGCTCCCCTGTGAGGGCTGCAGGCAGGGCCCAGGCTGCCCTGCACGTATTTTGCAGTGAGCCTCTCACACACCTTACAGAAAACCCAGCCTCCCATGGGAAAAGCAGAGCGGTTGCTATGAACACAGCAACTAATACGAAACTCTGCCCAAGCAAAAACTTTAAGTTAAACTACAAGTTTGTATTTATTATGACTGATGAAAACAAACAAATGAAGTATGCATGATCGTAGTTTAATGGCTTAAGTTCCAAATTAAAAAGAGCTGATGGCAAAATGCACAGCCATTTACACGGTAACATAACCATTACCACCACCTTTTATTCTCACCTTTCCACCCGCCTCAGGCTTTTCAACAGACACTATATGGCACAGCTCAAACAGCATATATAATTAAACTACCATTAAGCTTTCTGAAATATGAACCTTAATTACCAAGTATTGCAAACAAACTTACTACTACCTCTGGAAGTAACTGCACATGGCATTGGGCTGGTGTCCAGCAAGCATTGCAGCACCATCAGAAACCTCATCTCAGCCTCCATTGCTTTTAGTTTGCTTAACATTTCGAGATCACAAGAAGTTTGTCTATTTTAGGAAGAAAACGCAGCAAATAAAATCCCATTCCCACCCCTACTCTCTAACTTTATTTCACTGAAGTACGATTATTGGTTGGGATCACAAAATGACTTAGGTTGGAGAGGATCTTAAAGATCATGTAGTTCCAACTCCTTACATGAGCAGGGGGTCACTTTGAAGTGATTACCACAAGAACCTTTCCTCTTACAACAAATTATTTTTTCCTTGACTAAGTCTCCAATACATACAGCCTGGAAAGACAGACTTCTGTGGGCTTTTGCCCATTTGTGTATGTATACTTATCCAATGTGAAGCTTAAGAAAACAGCTTTGGCTACTATTATTAGTACCTATACTTCACAAGATCATTAGAGATTAAAAGTGAATCTAACAGGCGTTATCAGATGAAATGTTAACTGGCATTTACCAAGACATCATTAATTACTTGCCAGTTTTACAGAATTCCCCTGTAGCCTTCCAGGAAAAAAAGAACAAGAAAGGCACGAACATTAGAAGATTGCTAGCATGCTAACATGCAAAATAGAAGTACATACAAAATACTCAGCCAGCATTTGCCATGCAAAAGGTCAGTTCTACAACTTCCTGAACTATAATCCTGAAAAGCATTCAATTGTATGAGACAAGACAATGTTAAGTATGTCTTTAGCCACTTTCTCAGCTATGGCTTACATAATCACACAGAGCACTTTCAGAAACCACGCGCACTGCAAAAAAAAAAAAATCATATTTCAAGTATTAAAGAAATAAAGATATTCAATACTATTATTCTCCCCAAAAACGGTTTCAAGAAGTGCAAAGCAGCATGCTCCAATGGCTCCAATGGCTCCAGCTGAGCACAAGGTTCTTAGGTTTGGTTTTCCTTCTTTGTGCTCGTTTTTTCCTCCCCCACAAAATGGTCCTTCCTTACATACGGTTTTTGAGGAGGCACTCAACCCCAATGTTAGAATGTAAATCAATCTTAACAGTTTTATTCAAATGGTCAGTAGCTTCAAGTACTTACTACTATAGAGACTCTTATAGCACATTAAATTTCATGGAAAAAATAGCATAGTGTATGGACACGTATATCATATATTCTATATTGTACACATTTTCATCACCCATCAGAACTGAAGTAATCTTCCACATTAGGATGGAGCAGTGTTTCCTGCAAGCACCTTTTGTTTCCTTATTGATGGGAGTGCTCCGTTTTTAATTATCATATTATCCATAATTTTGAGGGCCACCTAAAAGGTGGCAGAATACACAACAAACAAAAAAAAAAAAAATCAAATCACACAACCACAGGCACACTGGAAAGTTACGCTACCAGCACCAGCTGCCTCTCACTGTTTCACTGTCACTTCTACTGTTTGTCATATAAACCATGCTACAGAATTTTTGGTTCTGCTCCGCAAGAGGTTCCACAGCCATTACTAAAGCACTGTCTAAGTAACAGTTCAGGGTCAGCAGACAAAGCGAAGATATCATCTCAAATCAAAGTACTATAATAACTAAGCCATCTCACTTTTTTTTTTTTTAAATGCAAAGTCCAAGTAAATTATTTTTTTAAAAAACAGACACAAAAACACGTCAAGGTTTCAGCATGTCTCTTCTCTGAAGATGACAGCCCTGCTCTGCAGGTGACGACCAATGGCACACAGCAGTCACCATGCTGCAAATCCAGTAATATTTCAGCTAGCTGAAAGCAGTTCTGGTAGTCCTCCAGTACTTGACTCAGGCTTCTTTGCCCCCCTCCTGCCTCTTTCTAAGATAATGTTTCAGACACCATTTTGCTCCATAATGAAGACCTGAATTGCAGACAAAGTGAAAGCAGTAAAGCAGAACAAACAGCTTTGATTATCTTTTTCAAATATTGTTACGTTGGCATGAAAGTGTTTGGCTCACACAAAGCCTTCTTTCTTTTTTTTTTTTGTTATTTCAAACCTGAATAGGTTCAGAGGAGCAGAGGCACAAGGAGAACCACTCAGTACATCTTTCATACAGACAAATATATTGTCAGAGCAAACACTGCTTTCTGCATTCAGCAACAGAAAGGTCTAACAGGGACTTCTTTCTATAGAATTTCTACTGTGGAATATGGATATGCTCGAGTTACTTTATCTACAAGAATTCAATTCAAATGAAGGCTTCATAATGTGACTGTATACATATAAGTAGTTTTAGTGTGTATATATTTGCGTCTATCTAATTGTATATTTAAATTACTTTAGAAATTAGTTTTATCAGCCATGTACAATTTCAAAACCAATTCCATCAAACAGTTAGCTTTAGATTTTCTGGCTGTGGTAGATAAGGAAGAGCTCTAAAAACATCCCAACAAACCATTCAAGCCTTACTCTTCCATTTTTATTTTTTTTTACTGGAAGTATTGGAGAAATGAATGAGGAAAGAAGAAAAAACAGGCCTAAATTCATAAACAAGTTACTAACACTCAGGTTTGCTTTACAATTTACTCAAGTACAGAAGATTTTCTGTTAAAAAACAATATTTGAAACCACATAAATTGTATCTAAACAAAAATATAGAAAGCTTTTGTGCAGTGCTTCCTCCATTTTTTCCTCTAAAATGATCAGTTTCTCTCTATATAATTTTCACCAACTTAATTTCTATTAGCTTGCTTCATTAACTTCCTAAAATATTTTCCTTTGTACTCCCTAACAGCTTGATGAGTAACACACACTCCCTTCATTACCCATGAAATAGCGTTTTGCTATTCCACTGGAGGAGGATAACCTACATTATCACAGATCCAATCTCCAAACCTCAAACGTAGAAGAAAAAAAAACCACTGAGTTCTCACCACTGATCCAAGGAAAAGCAAAGCTGCTTCAAACAGCAAGAAAGTTCACCTTGAAAACTTATGAGACTGTGAGAACCTCTTGTCATCTTGTCAATGAATCAAAAGAATTAAGAAATATATTATTGCGTTAATATTCAAGCCTTTCCATCATTATTAATTTTTTACATGCGATTTAATTAGAGCATCAAACTTCTGGTATTTTCAGAAACGGACACCTGGTTCATATATGCTGCTTTAACCACAAAACACATTGAAATAACTGAACTAGAATAACTGGAGCTCAGCTGTTCACTAACCTGCCACTTGCGTGCTTCTCTCAGATGCTCCCCAAAGCTAGAACACTGCTTTCCAGAATAAAAATAGGATCCCTGGCATGTCAGTTTTCCACAGGTTCATCTAGTGCTTTTACGGCTCAGCTCCAACATGCCAGAGATACAAACAAATGAGAGATTCACTAAAAAACAGGATTCTGGCTGAAGCATGCATTAACGTGAGATGCGCTTCTTCAATCTCCTTTTAGCAATTGTCCATGCGCATTTAGGAACAAAGAATTGAGCATTCACAGAGCAATTACAGTCACCTTCTGTGGTCATCTTCAAAACACATACTAGTAAAACCCTGGACTTACAACGTCAATACAGCAAGCTCTCTTCCCAGACATGGTACATCAATTATTTCAAATGTCACTAGACTGAGAGCAACTTCCCCACCCTGCTAGAAGTGAACAGAAATAACCTAAAGAACATTCTTGATACGTAACTAGAACGTTGCTATTTCATTCAATTAACACAACTCCACACCACCCTCTCAGTCCCAGTTATGTTTGTTGTAAAGATCATGTAACCCAAATCTGATGGAGCATCCTTCACCCACGCTCATTTTTGAATCCTACTACGCTTAAATAAAAAAAAGCGCAAGTGGATTTCAACATGGGATGAAAAGGCCTATCTATGCATCTCACATACACGTTCATTAATCTTTAGTCTACTGCATAGGTGAGTTGTCTTCTCTATTCTCAGTGTTCTTACAAACAAGCCTCATGAGGAAAAATGCTTAACCAGTCCTATTTGCCACACTCAAAGAACACAGAGGATTCCTGAAAGCATATGTAGTGCTTTCCACAGGAGACTGAAGAAATATTTCTCTGCAAAAAATATTAAAAGCAGATGACTAAGTCATAAAATTTAAGACATGGGGGCAGAAAGTCAAAAATATTAAGTTATGAAATACAGTAATGATTACTATGGGTCAAAAAGTAACTTAGTAATTATCATCTGGAAGATAACTGAAGACTCTTCAATAATAAAGACAACACCAGAAAGCAAGATTGGACTAGAATGCTTTAAGCAGAAGGAAAAAGTATGCTATATCAAACAAGAAAACCAAGAAGATGAAAGCAAACAAATCTTTTTCCGGACACCAAATACTTAGCAAATTAAAGGTTCCAGTAGCTTTGACTTTCTCCTAAAGTGAGTTAAAACGGTCAACCACAATGGATAAAATGAGAGAATTGAGATAATTCATTTCAATGCATGGGGAAGCATCACTTGGTGTTGCATAGATAGATATTCTCTGGCAATTTGAAGTGGGTATTGGAAGATACTTACACCAAATTAGTGCAAGTCTTTCATTTGTATATGATGTTACATTCAGTTGCATACGCTATTAATATTCAGTTGCCTAAGTAACATTTTATTTAGTAGCATCTTACAAACACGACAGGAAGAAAATTGAAAATTCAGTTCAGAATTTAGTTTTGTCCTTAACAGACTTAAGACTGCATTTAAATCAAGGAGAACAATGACAGTGCTTAAGTCAGCAAAATCTCAACAAGAAAGATGATACATTCACTCCAGTGGCACAACACACTGGTGCAAACCAGATGGAAACTTCCTGCCGTGCCATTTGGACTGAGGGTTCTTGAATTTTGTGCTTACATCTGAGGTCACACGCAGCTTTGCTTGATGTTATTTTTCAGAATCTATATGGCTGTTGCACCTCAAGTTCACTTCCCTGACCTTGAAATACTAATACATTCAAATAAAGAAAATCTTATTCAAAACAACACCAGAAGACTTGAGTAGTCAAATTCTAGAAATGTGACTATTACTGCTTTCTTAATTCTCTCCTTTTGAGCTCTGTCTATACACACTAATCACAGTGCATGCCTTTGTCCCAAGGTAACAATTCAAACTTCTAATTTTGCTCCATTTTACATCCTCTGTCTGCTCCAAGTTTGCTCCCCCTCCTTCCCCCTCCCCATCTCAATGAGAAAAACACTAATCTCTTAGATTACTACAGCATTACTGTGTTCAGATTGACAGCCCCAGAAACACTGTCAGCAATCACCAGCAAATCTGTTCTTTCTGATATGTCATGCTCTAATAGGAGGCACAGCTGGACATCACACCATTGGGTTTGAGCTGAGAAGCACCACACCTTCCAACCACACCATCCCACCCCCTTCCTTCCAGTCACAACTTTCTATATAAGCTTTGAGGAGACAACGAAGCAGGAATTTCTCCCACTGGCTTTGTGCAGCCAAAGCCCCATCTCCCTTCACATGGGATTACCCTTCCAACCTCTCGCTTTCAGCTTTAGAGTTTTACTGGTGTAAAGGAAACAGCAGCTTATACGGATCAGTGCACTAAAAATTGAAAGATCATGACAATGATGTTGCGATTGTGCCCAAAACAGTGAGGCATTTGTTCACACCATTTTCAGTATTAGGGCAATTCTAGCTTTAAGTCCAAGCACAAGAATCGAGTTAGAAACAGATACTGATCATACTCCAAGGGTGGTTGGAGGAGGAAAGGGAACAGCTTTCAGATACCTATACTGCTGGATTCATTTATAAGATCCACAAATTAGTTTAATAAAGCAAATAAATATTACATTTTCAAAAACTATAATTATTCATACAAATATGGAGATGAAAAACTATTTCTGCTGACCATCTAGCAAAATTAAAGCCTATTGTTTTATTTTCTCTGGGTATAAGGAAACAAATTTCAGGTATTTTCCTCCTTCTAATTTTAACGGGCTTTTTAATAATAAAATGAATAAACAAGACAGAATATTTTTGCTTCCTCAGAGATTCCTACCACTGAGAACTGACTACACACCTGCCACAGAATGACTGACAAATTATGTAAGCAGAAAGCAATTAGTATGATCAAACACCAACTAAGCAGATTACAGGCTAGGAAACAAGAAAAATGCTCTGCTAGCAAACATTACAAACCCAAACATCTCATTGGTGCATGACAGTGACATCCAAATTGTGGTCTGTAAAGAACTCATGGTTCTAGCATTGAAACTTCTTACCAAGTTTTGAAGGGTGAACAAGCAGCTGCAGGCTGGGTACCAGCAGCCTTCCAGGTACCACTGGTATTTTTTGCAGCCCCAGGAATGGGCTCCCCGTGCTGTCAGGCATCCCAGCCGCTCTCCCCACCCTGCTGGTGGATGTGGCAAGGAGAGCCAGCAGTTCCAGCTGCAGGACTGCGTACCACACTGCAGGGAGCTGAGGGAGAGGAGGAAATGCTTGCAGTCTTTCCCTTGCTGTACTTGGGCATTAATATGACAGCAAAAGGAGAAAGGATAAAGCTGTTTTGCTGGTTCCTCTGTAAACACAGGCTAAACAAGCACAGGCACTGGTCTGATTGCTCAGGACTGACCAGTTTCTCATCTCCAGGACTTAAGGCTGTAAATCATAAACTCCCAACCATATAGTTGCTCCTTCACCCTCTTGCAACAAATTCTTGGAGACGTTGCCAGGAAGGAGCCAAGGATCTAATTATATTAACTGCACTCCTTCCACACACCAAAAGATGTATCTGCAGGGGGAACCACCAGCAGTTTCCCAACTCATTTCTCCAGCTGAGCAACAAGATGTAAATAACCCCTTACTGAAGTAATAGCTGTGACGTACCGACCTGGCTGGATATGAAGCTCAGCCTCCACACTGAACAAATACCAGCCCAGCACAAGGCATCACCAGGAACTGCAATCAACCTCGGGAGCTGTTCTCCAACTTGCCGAAGGGCATCCTGAGAACTGAACGCCCTGGCCTCGCATGCTGTCTGTGCTCAGCTGCCCAGCTTGGAGGATGAGGAAAAAAAGAGTAAAGAAGTCTTTTATTTGATAGGTGCATCTGGAATAAAGTTCCAGGCTTGGCAGCAGGAGGCTGTGGGAGGGGAGCTGGAGTTCCAGTCACAGCAGTTCCAGAGAACATTCTGGAACATTCCAGAACCGCTGCCTCCACAGAAGAGCCAGCAAATGGCGGGAAGCTCTGAGAGACAGGAAGGACAGTGCTGAGCAGCCTGCAGGGTGCCACCAGAGCACAGGAAAGGGAAGGAGCAGCAGAAAGACACTGCTGTGCCCATCCCCAGGCGCCAAAGGGACTGCGTGCACCCTGCAGCCACAGCAGGGGGAAAGTGTAATGGAGTTGAGCCTGGGGAAGGGGAGGAGCAGTGTTTCTCTTGTGCGTTTCACAGTGACAAGCTACAGTGATTGACTTCGACTGCCAGCAAGCGTTAGACCAACATTTGTGCCCCACAGGGCAGAGAACAGACATTCTGTTGACACTCCTACAGCCAGTAATCTGTTGTATGGTTACTTACAACCAAAGGGCTTGGGCTCCCAAACAAAAGTAACTGATTGCAGCCCCATATCTCAATTTACCCCACCGCACAGGTCTTCTGCCAAGAGAAGAAGAGCCCAGGACCAGCATCTCTGCCATAGCCAATGAGCTACCAAGGGCGCACAGCACTCCAGAAGCTGTACACAGCCCCACATGTAGGATGCATCTGGAACTCGCACGTTTATCTGGTTCACATAACAGCTTTGTTTTGCTTTTTATTTTGGTTACAGAAATGACAGCTTGTTTACATAGTATGAACTTTGTCCCGAACTACTTTAGGTACTTCTGCACTGTTTTGAAACTTTCTCCAAATGCATGTACCGCTTACTTTATTTTCCAACACGCTTCAGAACTTGTTTATCTTAATCCATAGCAATAAATTGGACTTAATATATCTAGAAACTTTACTTTTAATTCAGTATCTTCAGCTAAAAATTTCAAGAAAATTGTTGTTGGATTTATCAAATAGATCTAGAACTGTTTCCCATAGCACTGAGGGCCAACAAAAAAAACGCAGCTATGACATTCTCTCAGAGATCACAGCACTCATAAATAATGCTGCTGTAGTTAGTGTTTTCCAAATTTATTTCTTTAACATTTGTGTTACTTATCAGTCTACACAGTATTCTAGATGGTATTCTCTTTTTCAATTGAGAAATCAGTGTATTCAAAGCTCAAGATCTCATTCTGCCTGAACTCAGCAGAGACAGAAAGATGTCTCATATTGGAAGCTTATACCTACAGATTGTAAGCATAAATCACTTCTGAGCAAGTCCTGGAAGTTCTTCCTTCCCACCCCAGTACGTTGCTGGAAATAAGAACCTATTCTTTTAACTGGAAATATATCAATGATAAACTACATAAAGCATTATCTCCTTCCCATAAATCATATTTTACCTATTTAGCCTCAACCGTATTTGACTGCAGTCAGTTTAGCAGTGTTTCCAGCCACAAATACAAGGACCACAGTTCAGCTTTTTTTGCTGAGAAAGTGAAGTTGGGAATATTTACATACAGCACGTATCCAACTTTGTATTTTAAATGCAACATGCAAATATTGCAAAGTCATTGGTGAAGATCTATGCAATGCTTTGGGTTTTTTTTTTTGTTAATTTTTTTTGCTTGTTTGTTTTACAAGCACTTGTAGAACAAAAATCAAAACTAAAGTTTTATGCTGCATCGTTTTACCCACAGTTAGAGGGCTGAGATTTAGTTAAAAGCCGGTGAATGAGTGGAAGCGGGGGGGAGGGGAACTGGCTGCATTAATCGCTCATTTTAGTTTTAAGAAGGCATCTATGAACACTACTAAAAGTATTAAAAGAATCGGCCTGCAGAAATAATAATCTTGTTTTATTTATAGTTGAGGGTCATGGGAAATCTGCCCTGACATATATGTATTTTTAATATATATATAAATACAACTTCCCAGATTAATTTTGGTAAGAGAATCCAAAGAATGAACAGCTATGGGAAAGTTTAAATTCTCATCAAATACACCTGAGTATCCTTGTTCAAAAATGGTTTATACTTCATCACTCATTAAGCAGCAAGTACTACAGTGTAGCTGCAATTAATATTTGTGGTAATCTGCAGTTTACTAAAAGTAGGTACATCTGTAGTTTTTACACAACATGTAGTTTGTGATTTGTCACTTGCAGTTACCATGTTATTGAATAACTAAACTCAAGAAAAACAATCCATAAAATTACTTATTTACTTAAATGAACTAATTAATGCAATCACTAAGCTTTTGAGAAAAGGCCTTATGTATATGTACAAATCTGCTGCACAAGCTATTGAAATAACATCCAAAATTTCTTATCCCTTGCAGGGAAAAATATGATAGCAAGAGGATGCCTTTTCTATGTACTTAATGCTCTGACAATTGCTTGTATTAGAAAAATGATTTTGTCACTTCAGCTTCAGTTTAAAATTCTGTCTATTCTGACTACTGAATCAGCCATGTGCAACATCACCGACAAGCAATAAGGAACTGAGCCTGAACCCCATGATACTCATGAACCTTACAGAAACTGTTAAATCTGTGTTCTTATATGCCCAGTTATTCACCCTGCTGCTACACTTGTGAAGTAGTTCTGCCCCTACACTAACTGAAAGTATACAATATAGGTTAAGACGCTTCTATCTGAACAGCCATAGAGTTCCCAACTTCACACAATTTTATTATTATTATTTTTACAGAAATGCTAATAATTTTGAGTCATCCATGCCTCAGAATTTGATTACTCACTGAAATAGCACCTTAATAAGTAGCATCATACTCTTTCTTTTTTTTTTTTTTCCTTTGATAGAGGTAATGTTTTTATTTTTATTCTTTGAGGAAAATCAGAGAAGTTGAATCTTTACAGTAAACGTGTACAGAAGCATATTCTCTAAAACATTCATGCTTCAGGTTTACCATTTTGAGGCAGCTTTCAGCTAGCCCCTGCAGAATGTGGCATGCTGAGACCAGAGCCTTGAACCACGATTTTCATTGACAATAACAGCGACAACAGGAGCGTGTGTTCTATCAGGTCATCATGCAGGAAAAAAAAAAAAAGGAAAGGACACCTTTGTAATTCACTGAAGCAGAAATTTTATGTTCTCTGCACCACATTCAACAATCCACTCCATGCTTGCTGCTCCCTGCAGGAACCAGACAGACCTGAGGTAACACCACCAAACTGTAGAAACACTGTCTGTATTATGCTGGACAGACTGTGGTGCCCACCTGCATTGGGGAGCCTCAGGAAGGAATCCCTTTGTGCTGACTGCCTTAAGACTTTCTCCCCAGAAATGCTGCAGTTACCTTCATCAGCACTGCAGGTAATTTAAGTGCTGGTGTCAGGTGCCTGCCAGCTGGAATGCAGCACCAAGGGGCCCAACTGATCACTGTCTCCTCCATTACACTTTTAAAGGCCTGGGCTTGGCCACTAATAAAGTCAGTGATTTATTTATTCAGTAAAGCATGTTCATTAACCATTAGGAGATGCTAAGGCAGCACTTCATCTTAAGAGAAGCACACGTGCATTGAGACATATTCTCTCTCATATGCATACATGAACAGGAATAACTCTGAACATCTTAGTTTCCTTGTTAAGCGTTCTCTCTGTTATCTATTTTTGTTCCTATCTCTCATCCTTCTACCTCAGTCAAGAAGACAACTTCGCATTCATTTGACTAAATATGTATTTCTACACAGTTCATGTATATGCTATTTAACTGTTGATTTTCAAATACAAATATATTACACGTATACTTAATTCAAAAGTGATAATTTAGACCTATAATGGAATGAAAGACTATCCCAAACTGGAAAGGAATCATAAGGACCATCAAGTCCAACTCCCAGCTCTACACAGGACCACAAAAAAAAAATTCATCAGACCGTATGTCTAAAAGCAATTGTCCACACACTTCTTGAGCTCCACTGCTGTAACCATTTTCCCAGGTAGACTGTTCCAGTGCCTGATCACCCTCTCAGTGAAGACTCTTTTCCTGATACCCAACCTGAACACCAGAGAGAAAAGATCAGTGCCTGCCCCTCTGCTCCATCACATGAGGAAGCTATAGGCTGCCATGAGGTCTCCCCTCAGATTCCTCTTCTCTAGAAAGAAAACAAATGGAGACTTTGGCAACTTGCCACTCATCCCCTCTAGACCATTCACCATCTTTGTTGCCCTCCTTCAGACACTCTGATAGCTCCATGCCTTTTTTTGTACTGTGGTGCACACAGCACCCAAGGTGAGGTTGCACCAGCGCAGTGTAGAACAGGACAATCAATTCCTTTGACCAGATGGCAACGCCATGCTCAACGCACCCCAGGATATGGTTAGTCTTCCTGGCTGCACAGACATGCTGGTGATTCATCTTCAACTTGCTGTCCACCAAGACCCTCAGATTCCTTTCAGCAGAGCAGCTCTCTAATACCTCATCCCCTAGGCTGTACATATAGCCAGGGTGGCCCCTTCCCAGGTACAGAATCCAGCACTTGTTAAACTCCACACAGCTGATTGCTCAGCTCTGATTTTTCCTGATCTCTCTGGAAGGCCTCTCCACCCTTTACAAGTCAACATCTATAAAGAAACGTTATTCACTCTCCACTAGAAAAGAGTTAGCATAATGATACCATTTCCATTTCTATTTGTCATCAACTACAAGGACTATTACTTCAGTTTGCCTGGAGTCAGCCAAGTTCCTGGTGCTTGGTTTCTAAGATAACAGTTGTTAACTCACTTCAGGAGAAACATCCACAACATTCAATTACTCTAAGCACACAGGGCAGAAGGACTCATGCACTTGGGCTGTTTAGATAGCCAGGCTGAAAGATACCAGAGATCATTTTAGCTTCTGACAGCACCAGCTTCAAGGAGACTGATGCCAACCCTAAATATTAGTGTTAATCAGTTGCTCTTCTTCACAGCTTTAGGATGTTCATATAAACCACTTCACTCAACGATACCCAATTGGTTTTATAGACAAGAGAGGTGGAGTGTTAGTTCATTTGCTCTTCATCACTCCTACCACCCAGTAACCGGAATTCCTAATTTCAATTACCATGTGTCCCAAACTTAATTATTTCTGTCTTTAAAGCTATATAAAGCAAGGAGTTTTTCTGGCTTTTCTACAATGACGGTCTTACGAACTTCAGTAGTTTTGACTAACAACAGTTAATTTTCTTCCTAGGGTATGTTTTGCTTCCTCTAATTCTCAGAAGAGCCTCACCTGCAGCCTGGAATTTACTTTGCCAACTAATTCTCACTACTGACGCTGATACACACGGAGGCAAAAGTAGCAACAGGACAGTTAATCAAGTGACTCACTGCTCTTCTGCCTCTTGCACTACAGCAGACCATTTGGAGATCAAGTTATTACGGTCAGCAAAGTCCCTCCTGCTGATGCATTGAGAGTTTCCTCAGCTACTCTAATTGACCACATATTAACTGAAATAGAAGCTACGTTACAAAGCAAGACAAGTAATTAAGATAAACGTGAGGCCCCACTTGACCTAACCAGCCTTTATAGGCAAACATAAACCTAGTAAATAAATTCTTGCTGACTCTACCAGCCCCACACTTCCTCCTCAGAGGAGCAAGAAAGATGTTTGGGCTTTATGGTGCTTCCGAACCTCCCATATCCATAGGGGAGGGAGAAGTGCCTGCAGTTGCCTCATTTACAGTCAGAACTCGGCCCTGCAAGGGACTGCAAAACCAGGACCAGAATAAGCTTCCCCTAGCTGACAGAGCTCAGAAGCAGGCCTGTTTATCACTCAGACACATTCAGTACCATTGTTCTACTCATGAAGAAGCAAAACTACTTCTGACAAGTCCTTGGTGATATCAGACAAAGTATTTGCACTGAGGCCAACAGTTGTACCCATGAAGAAGAACAGAACTCACCCAACTGGCAAAGGAGCCACATGGCTATGCAGCACTCCATCCCAGAAAGCAGCCTGGGTCCCAGAAATGTTCTCCCCTCCTTGGCTGGCCCTTATATGAGCCCAGGGAGGTCCACCCCTTCTGGTCAGCTGGGGAGTGCAGGTGCAAACAATTTGCCTGTGCTCCCTGGGCCAGTCACACCCTTTCACCAGGTGCTCAATCACCAGTTCAAGCTGTGACCTAACAGTTCCTCTACAAGCACGTATTCCCAGTTTTATGTACTGGCACACATGAACCCATTTCAGCTGCACGTTGAGCTTAACTTGGTTGTGCACTTTCAGGACTGAAGACTAAAATACTGTAGCGTCAGTGGTGCTACTTTCCCTCCTTCTTCCTTCCCACAAACGCTGTTGTCATCTCACCTTATGTATGCCATAGTGTAACACAGTTCATGTATTTCACCCTGCTGAAAAGCAGTTAGAACAGCCACATCGTTTCTTTGGCACAAAGCTTAGGAAGGATACCCAGTGGTGCACTGCAGCAAAGCAACAGCCCCTTGTTATGCGTAGATTCAATTGAAGACATAAAAAACTAGGCTATTACAGCATAACATTTTGTAGGAATTCCAAATTTAGACTTCCTAATGAGACGACCTGGGAAACATTTACCTCCCATTAATACAGACGTGTCCGGCCTGATCTTCCTTTTTCATAAAGTGGTTCTGTGTGTGAAATGCCTTTAGAAGAACAAGTTTCCTTTTACTAAAAATACTCTAAAAATATTACTTCCTAATAAGGATCTCATTTGCATGACAAATTCTCCGTGCAGTGTCAGAAGCATCTTTAAATGAAGATGTCATGCTTATTCTGCACATAGCTATGATCCTCACTAAACCCTCCTGGTGACACGATCATTTCATTTTCATCATCATGTGCTCTGACACTGATAAAAGAATCATAGCTTTTTCACCAGTAAGAATTCTTTGCTCATGTATTAACTCAAAGGAATGCCATCCAGTTAAGTTCATCCCTGCTTTACTGGCCAAGTACTTGAAAGCAATTATTTACAAAGCTAAAAGGTGGTATGTGCACTGCCAAGTTTATCCTCTGTAGCTCTTGCAGAAGTAATGCAGCTACACAGGGTTTCTACATTACAGATTTAAATAGAAGTCTGTAAAATCACCGAGGCTTTAAAAATTAAGAAAAATAGTACAAATATCTTGTTTTTTAACTTGTAGTATCTGCTTTGAAAATACCAAAGCCAATATTCTTCAGCTGTCTACACAACATACAAAAAAAAACAAAAAACAAAAAACAGACACACTCACTGTGAGACAGCCTATGTGCAGTTTCCTATCCTGAGAGAAGAACTTTGAAGTTGCTTCCTCCTGACAGACACTCAGGAAACATTACATCCATAGAATCATAGAATGGCTTGGGTTGGAAGGGACCTCTAGGATCATCAACCTCCAACCCCCCTGCTGCATGCAGGGCCACCAAACTCCATATCCATCAGGAAGGCCAGACCCTGCCACAGACAGCAAGAGCAGCATGTCTTCAACCAGCCACAGGCCGAAAAACTTTCACTTTGCAACCCCGACTTAAAAGATGTCTGCTTCACAGCATACACTGTGCTTATTTGGAAGCATTAATTGGCATGAGAAAAGGCACTCTTCTTCAGGTATTCAAACATCACAACGTGCCTCTGACAGTCTCAAGGCCAGGCAAGCACATGGTGACATGGAGTGCAGGGAGCTTTCAGTCACGCTTCCCTGAAAAGGCATTGCACTGGATCTTCACATGACGTGACCAAAGCTTTATGGTGGAAATAAAAGGTGTTTCTTACTGCAGCTGAAGAGTCTGAGCACAAGACGAGCTGCACAGCAGACAGCTCAGAAGCTGTGTGCTGAAAGTTTAGGGAATTAACGAATGAGTCATAAAAGAACCCCCAAATAGACTGTTTCCACCGTTGCTGGACGTAGTTTTTATCTGCTGCAGTTTCCCACTTGACTCTGATATATCTCTTTTTCATTCTCTACCACCAAGCTTTTTCACTTTCTTACATAATAACAAATACATCTTTTACAGCCAAAGAGCATAGCTACCTGTTATGTAACTTACCTTTCTGGGGCAGCTTCACATCTTATTTTTACTGATAAGGACTTCAATGAAACCACAAGCTGTAATGATGCAAACAGAAGACAACTGTGCCTAAACATAAGCAAGCAGCTATGTTTATGCTACATGGAAAGTGATAAAGGTAAGAAATCTCATCTAATCAATAAGCATACCAGACTGACAATGCTGAAGAAGCATATACAAACAAACTGAGGAAATACATATACAAACATCAACAAAACAATTAACTGTCAGATAATGAGGGGGCAATTTAAGTGTGCCAAGCAGATGCATCACAGTTGAATTGGAAACAGCCATATTCTACTTCTGAAACAGGCCAGGATATGTAGATGTGCCCCATATGCCCAGTTTCAGATCTTCCCAGAGCCACAGTGATTCTGAACAGCCTCCTCTGGGTAGCACTGAGTTCTGGGTAGAACTCAGAGAAACCTCATTCAAACCTCTAAAATCCTGCACCGCAGTAACTGTCCAAGAATTAAAAGCTGTTTCTTTAGCTCATTCTACAACTAATACCAAACGTATATAAATGTGATTTCCACCTTTTTCTGGCTGCCCACTGATTTACACAGAGGAATACTGGGTATAACAGAGAGATACCTTGGTTTAGCGTCACCAACACACAGTGAGGCCATCAGCACTGGGTGCTATAAGCTTCCTGAGATGATGTAGCAGAGGTCACAGAGCTTCTGACTGGCCAGCAGCAGTGGTTACAGAAACCAGCTGAGTGCTGATGTATTTTGATCTCCCCGACCATAAGAAATACTTTCACTATTCTATTCTCAGCAGGATGCTTAGCTTCAGCACTGTAGATTTCTGAAGACATACAGACTTATTTCAGATTTCAAGAATTAGAACATTAGTTCTGATTTTTTTTTCCTACCATTTGCATAGAATCATAGAATTGTTTGTGTTGGAAGAGACTCCCAAAGGCCATCCACTCCTACCTCCCACAGTGAGAAGGGACAGCCACAGCTCCATCAGTGCTCAGAGCCCCAGCCTGACCTTGGATATCCCCAGCGATGGGACATCCACCACCCTTACCGTCCTTATTGTAACGAACTGTTAGTTAGGAATTAATATAATAGTGATGTACACTTAGCTATAACATTTAGAAACAAAAAATGTACTTAAAACATTGGCTGTAAGTTTGATGGCTGCAATAATAGCACAAAGGGTACAGGTGTTGCACTGCAATCATCTCCTCACAGCATGTGCACTGAATGTGTAATATTTTAAGAAATGCAAATAAGATTCTAAAAAGCCATTAAGTTGTAATTGGATTTAATATAATTAGCTGCTTTCACTTGCAATGTTATGCTGGAAAAAGGAGATAGCAAAAAAGAAACCTTGTGCATTCAGTCAGTGACTTGCATCAGTTCAAAGAGACCACGTAACAATCAGAAAGGTCAGACTTCTTCCTTCCATATGGTGCTAAGTGAACGGCAGCTCACAGCAGCACCAATTCTCTTTTTCAATCAGAGCAGCATTCTGATTTCTGCATGCTAAAAAAAGACCGCTTCAGTCGGCACTGAGCGCTCTGCTGCACGCCACAAAAACAGGCTATCTGGGAACCTGCAGATTACGAGCACAAAACACTATTAAGATGGTGCCAGAAAGATTTATAAGCAATGCAGGAGGGACCTTGAAATTTCCACTTGTTCAGGGTTTGGCTCGTGCCAAGGAGGAACTCACAGCCTCAAAGCAGATGAAGCTGAAGTCACTGCATCCAGCACGCAGCCGTGGTGCAGGAGAGAACCTGCAGACATGCCACAGAGAGAAAGCCCATGAAAGGCAAGTTGTAAGCATCCATGTGGGTACGAGAAGCGCGTTCAATGCGCACGTCTGAGGGCCTGCCGCTCCCCGCCGCGCGCAGCACCCCACGCCCGCGGGCGCGCAGTCCCGGGCCCCGCTGGCTGGGGGCGCTCCCTAATGGCGCCCTGAACGCCCGCTGTTATAGCGCCGCCTGGCGGCCGCGCCGCACACAACCCCGCGGCTCCGGGCCGCGTTGCACCGCACCGCACCTCAGCCTGCCCGACTGGCAGCAGCCGCTCCTCGCTCAGCGATCCCTGAACTGAGCATCCGAATGCAGCCTCTGCTCAGGTCTGAGCGGAGTAACACCCGGTGAGCACTGCGAGCCTACACGTGTAAAAACCCATCTTCGCAGCCAACAGCACCATGGGCTCCTGGCAGAGCCTGGGCTCATCTTCCTTCATCGCGAGCCAGCTTCAGAATGAGGTATCCAAAGAGAGCAAGGTTTAGCATCCAGTTTTCTGTCTTGGATCTTTAACAGAAAAAAATATACATATGAGGGTTTTGTTGTTGTTGTTGTTTCTGAGTTTGTTTTTTAACTAGCTTTTGAATATTTCAAGTTTGATTACAATCTTCTTCAACAGAAGATCATTCAGAATTGATAACAAAAAGGATGAGGGAAGTATTCATCCCTCCCTTGAGCAGTGCCCACCACAAGCTGAGAACTTCCAACTGCGTTTCAGGAAGTGCCTTCAAGGGGAAAATGGGGACCACATCCACACATATTTGAAAGGAAGATACTTGGCTGAAGAATAGCAGAGCTGGCTCCAGAGCAATCCAGCTGCACACCACAGCAACAAGCCTGCCTGTATTTTCTGCCCATGGGTTAAATGGTTAAATGGGTGTAAAATGCAGACTCAGTAACACATAGTCAAGTGTGATGGCAATGGAGTATGTACTCATTGCATTGCCCAGTGAAAGCAGGGAAATGCCAGCATCCCTAAGGAGAGTCTGAACCACACAATCTCTGAAACTTCAAAAATAATTTTTTTTTTTTAAATGGAAGCATTGGTTTATCACCAGCAAAATAGGCTCTATATAGTCTGAGCACAGAAACAGAAAAGATGGAAACACATGGCTAGAAGACTGCAGCAACGTAAGCATTGCAATGAGCAGCACCAGTTTCTCACTAAGACTTTGTTGTAAAGAATTTTTGAACAACTTTGAGCATCTCTAAATTACATTTTTTATCAAATGAGTCTTTTTACTGCCACTGCTAGGGGATGAATTAAACCTGAAGATCTGCACAGCTCAGTACAGACCTTCATGGTTTGTGCCACAGTACCTCCACAGCATGAGCAGAACAAACTTACAATCCCCCTAGACAAGCATCAGTGTATTCGAAGGTGCAAAAATCCATTTTTTAGGTTTTATGTGTGTAAAAATGTTCTCTGATATATGCAATAATATCAAGTTCTCCACCCACCACCCACAAATATTTTATGCTAACAAGTACATGCAGATCAGCTTCCTGCATTGTTTGTACAGCAATGGTAAGAGCTGCAAACTGGGCTCAGTGCTCATCAATGATGCTGAAGGACTGGAAACTGAGGCAACAGAAAAAGTGGCAAATTCAACAAACAACACATCCCATCAGATTCCTGACACCCATGACTGTGCCTTAATAACAGATCATTGACAGCAGCTCCATTTTGCAAGGCCTCATGTTGGATTTCTCTGAATTCCTTATTTAAGGCTGCAAGAGCAAGAGTACAATGACCATAGTAAATTATCGATGGTTGTGGATGGTTTGCCCTGGGACTCCCACTAAAAATACAGCCAGGGCAACAGCTTCCCCTTCAACAACAGATTTACATTATTGTCACAGTTTGCATTAAACTGTAGCCACCCATTTGGATTGCCATCCTCCGGGGATACAGGAACAATCATAAGGGGATAGGAAAATAGGAACAGATGACTCTCCTGCAGTAAAAGAACCATCCCTCTGACACAGCAAAAGTGCCAAGGTATAAGATACATGCATTGTCTCACTACACCGTAATTCTAAATTCATCACGCTGGGAGCTTAGTGCATTTCACTACCTGGAAACAATGTGCTTCATAGGTAACTTTAGCTACCCTACATACATGTTTTGGCATTTAGTTGGGTAACTACCTTCCTCCAGCTATGGATTATGATGTTAATGTCAATTGCAGTGAACAGAGAATAACTATTGTTTGGGGGTGGATTGCTACATCCATCATGAAAGTGGCCATTATATTGTCCACCAGTTGTACTCCTGCTAAACAAAGAGCCAAGGCATTGGCAGCCTTACCCACGTTTTCCCTGGAGGGTGGGTATTCTCCTTAGATGACTGCTCTGACTCAACATTTGGACTTGGAACATGGTGGCTCTGGTTGGTCTCACATGCTCCCTTGCCACTACCCTCTCAGGCTTCCCCAGAGGCAAGTTGCTTAGGGTCACTACTTGGTAGGCTCCATTAAAAGGTTATCTGCAATCCTGTCTTCTTTCAGCCCAGAGGTCCAGGTCTCTGGAGCTCGTGTGAGCTCATCATGGTTATGGTGAATTCATCTGTGTCCCACTGTTTTCACTGTAGTCTCTGCAGTGAGTAACACCTGAAAAGGTCCATTCCACTTAGCAGTGGCCATTCTTTCCAGTCTTTTAGCAAGATCCAATCTCCGGGCTGAATACTGTGCACCACAAAGTCCAAGGGTAGGTTTTGTGGTAGCTGATGTCCTGCCAAAGAGATCTGACATCTTGCCCACATACTGTCTTCAGGCAAATATCACTTATTTCCTTCCCTCCTCCTAGTTGGAGGGTAGTTGGGTAAGGCATCCCGAACAGCAACTGATAGGGGTTATATTCCCCTACGTTTTGCCCTTCTCTGGGCCAGGGCTAAAGGTAGCAGTCTGGCCCAAGGGAAACAAGTTTCCATCACCAGTTTCAGAAAATGTTTCTTTGTTTCTCCATTCATTTGTCCCATCCTTCCTGAACTTGGAGGGTGTCAGGGGCTGTTCAAGTCCCATTGTATCCCCAGTGCAGTCATGATTCCCCGCAACACCTTTCCAGTGAAGTGAGTTCCTCTATCTGAATCTATTGCCTCTATTATCCCATGTCTGGGAATGATCTGTTCCAGGGATATCTTTATGACAGAGCTGGAAGTCATTGAGGCTATGGGAAATGCTTCCAGTCATCCTATAGACTGACATACTATCACTAGGAGATATTTAAGCCATCCAGCCCTGGGCATCACATTCAAATTTACCTGACACTGCTGGAAGGGTCCCTCTGCCTAAGGTCAGCCTCCTTTTATTATTTGCTTAATTATTTCCTTCAGCACATCACTCACTGGCTCATCTTGCTAAGGCAAATAGCCCTATGGAAAAAAGATTTTCATAAAGGATCCCGCTAATCCTCTGGAGCCACAGTGGTTTTCCTCATTAAGTCATTTCAAAGCTTATAGGGCCAATGACCTGGGTAGTCTCTGTTTGCCATACCTTGTAAACCAGTTATTCTTCTTTGGCCCCACTATTTTTAATTATCTCCAACTCCTCTGGCAGGAAACACATTTTATGTAGCAGCATCTGAACCATTGGGAGTAAAGGAAAGATCTTAGATGCTTTGAGCAGAAGTGCCACTGCACCAACTGAACTGCTTTTAGAGCTTTGTCTGTCCATCACTTACCTAGATTATCCACTGATTCTTTAAAAACCCTGCCTGATGTCCCCAGACATGTATTACAGCCACCTCTTGTGTGACATGTCTTACAGCTCATCTACTTGTGGTAGATTCACCACCTTCAACAGGTGAGAAATTAAGCCCTCATGGGCTAATGCTTTTCCTCTGCAAATTAACAATGCTCATCTTCTGGCACCAAGTTGGCTTCCACTCCTTAAAAAAAAATAATAAAACACTTTGATAGTTGTTTAACTGGGCAGGCAGCACAGCACCACACAGTCATCTGCCCATTCCCCCCAGCCTTTCTTGTTGTAATGGGGGAGAGAATCAGGAAACAAAACAAAACAAAACAAAAAGACAGAATTCACAGGTTTAGACATAACCATTCACTAAGATGGAGAGCATGACTGATGCCCAGCTAGGCCTCAAACAACAGAGGAGAGAAATGAACCCTTCAAAACTTCTTTCCACGTGATGTCATAGAGTATGGAATATCCCTTTGGCCAGTTTAGGTCAGCAGTCCTGCTCTCTTCCCTTCCAGCTCTTTGAACCCTTCACTGCAAATGTCCTTGGCCCCGTGTAACACTGCTTAGCAGCAACTACAAGCATTGGTGTGTTACCAATATTGTTTTTCTCCTGGAACCAAAATGCAGACACTCTGAAGAAAACAATTCCATCCCAACTGAAATCAAGATAGGCTCTTAAATCAGAACTGAACACAATCAGAACTGAACACAGAAATCTTATGATCAAGCATATGGCCAGATAAGCCTATAAATCTGCTCCCTTTGGACACAAGTTTTGGTTTAACTTTACCAAAACAGATCTGGCCAATATTCCTGCAATTCCAAGGAACCACCAGACTCAAGTACCTGGTTCTTCTTTCTCTAAACTTTATTAATTATGTCTGCTTTATTAAACTTTATTAATTATGTCTATTAATCATTAATAATGCCCCAATATATAAAAGGCACCAAATAAAACGAGGTTATTACTTGGAGGACCTGACACAAGCGCGCACCAAGCACCATGTCTGCTTCAGCATGGCCATCCGCATTCCCCAGCCACATGGCAACCAGGGGCTCAGTTGAGAACGATCCCCCCCCAAGCCCCCTCATTGCTGTTTCAGGGGCATTCCTTTTGTTAATGCCCAAACTCTTTACAGCTGACACAATAATGTGCCAAAAAAGATCTTCCTGTGGGAGGGTCCCATCGCATCTCACTTCCCCTTTCTCCAATGTTTCAATATACATTCTACAAGAGATTTCTTCAAAAATCCCCCCTTCCAACAAAGGTGTATTACCTCTTATAGAGCTACATAATAGTGGCAAAAAACAAATCCACAAAAACATTGTATTTCCCATTTTCACAATTAATCACTTGAAAGAAAGGTCCGGCCTTTCATTTTCCTGAGGCACCAGTTGCTGACAGAAGATTTCTTCTCAGGTCCTTTCAACTATTTAACACGCACTGCATTGCCCCCACATAATCTAAGAGTTTGTGTTTGAGCTAATTCAACTATAAAAATCGCAGCTTTTTTTCTCTTCAATTTCCCTTTGTTTTTTTCTTCCTTCGTTATTTGACACCACCTACAATATATCACATCAGCTATCTTATCCTCATGCTCCCACCAACTATTTCCATCATGGCATCATACTTAAATCTCTCTCTCTCACACACACACACACACTTCCTTCTTTTGAGATAGAATACTTTTTAAATAGAAACTATTTCTTCTGGTTGTTTCAATGTAATTTGGAGGGGTTCTGTTTCCCACTTCCCATAATTTCCTGGTGTAGCCCAAACCAGAGGGTCAACTGCTGCACAGGCTTCCTCTGAGAATTTATGCAGGGTTACCACAGTATCAGATTCACTCTGTCCCTTGGCCACATCAATTTGCATTCCCAATTTAGCCATTAAATCCCATCCCAACAGATTACAATCACACCTTGGTACATACAAAAACTCGTGCATCTCAAATTTATCTCCCACATCTATTAACAGTGGAGGAGGCATACCCTTTTATCATTCCCACTTACTCCTTGCATTACTGAAGATGCACCCAAGAACTGTTCTCCCCACCTCAAAAAGGAATTTTAACAACCATCATAAATAGCTCCTCCTAACCCAGACCCACTCTACAGGTTATCAAAGGCTCTATCTATCTAGGTGGGTTCCTAAAACACAGTGAGCCCCTGATCCCTACCCCTGGCAGCCCATTTCCCTTACACACTGCATTTTTTCCTGACCAGGGCTTCCTCGAGACTGGCCTGTTTCCATGGGCAGTTGCTCAAAATCATGCCCCCTTCCTCTGCATCCCCTGCCTGGCTTAAGATGGGGAGATTCCCATCTCATTACAGGACATTCAACTTCTCCTCCACTCAGGGTTCACCTCACCCCTCTCACCCCACATTCCTTGGAGTCTTGCAGGTTACTGCAACCCTCCCCATGGAGGCTGTAGGGATGACTGGCTATCATTCTAGCCCTCATTTTTACTTTTTTCTTGTCCTGTCTCATGTCTTTGGCTACTCCAGAACTTTGACAGCACTCTGGACATCTGGCTTATCTGGGCATATTGAGGAGTAGTCACCCCCCTTCCCGAGATCCCTTTCCTCAACTTACCACTGCCTTCTCTCGGGCATTCTTCCATTCTTACTTCCAACAGTCCCTGTTTCAACTTACTGGTGAGATTTCTTCATTTAGTCCTCACCTCCTCTGTTACCTCCACTTTTCTTTCTTCATGAACTACCCAGTCCATCGTCCCATCTCTCTCTGGGATGGTCCTAACAACCCAATACAACCCCCCAGTGCCGATGAACTCCAGAGCAAGCTGATCACCAAAAACTGGTGAGGGCACATGTCTGCTCAATCAGGAGCCCACCAGCCCCAGACCCACAGATCCTGGATGAGCCCCCAGATTATTGGGAAAATGTCTGCTCCAACAAGCTTGCTCTATCATCTTTATCCCAAACAGAGACAGAGTCTTCGGCTTTCTTTATTTGAATAAAAAGAGCATCCACTGGGGCAATACCCCTATGGGTCTCTCTAATTTTAAGGGTTTGCAGAGCCTTTTCTATTTTAACTCTCTGACTGCATTATTCCTCCTCTTTTCCCCACTGTCTGAGGTACTCAGAGTTTACAGACTTACCAGCCCACATATCACATGCTCATCATGCTCTCCAGCCTCCACTAGGTACCACTTCATTTTTTTTTTTTAGTTTATATATGATGAGCAATCTGGATTTTAGAGTTCTTTATTTTGTCCAATTACAGTTATTTTTGTATCCTGTTTGACACAGTCCATTGCCCTCTGTCTTGTCAAGCAAGCAGGATTTACAAGTAGTTGATACAGCCTATCCCTCTTTGTCCTGTCAAGCAAGCAGAATTTACTAGTTGCCACATTAGCATCTCCTGCCATATATCTACAAGGTAAGTTTGTTTAACCAGTTCTTCTCAGGTTTTATTTTACAAGAACACCATATCTTTTCTCTTTTTGTTTCACTTTACCATACCACTCTAAAAAAGCAACTTGTAAAGAAGTGTTTCACTGACATGAGTTAAAAATTGCACTGCCTTTTTTTTAAGGCTAAACATATGAATTTCTATTTAGTTCTGCCTTCCCACTCACACACAGCACTGTTGGGTCCCATGAGAACATGTGCCCTCAGCTTGACCCACCACCACTGTGATGCCCACCGCCCAGCAGAAGAGATGGTGATCATCGCCCTGTGGCTGGAGGACACAGACAACATCTCCTTCACGAGTGCTCTGGGTGAGAGTAGACATGGGTGAAGCTGCAGGTCATGCTTCTCAAGCATGATGAGTGACCTCAACCTTGGCTTCATGGCGCTGGACCCCATAGAGCTGTGTACTGTGCATAACTGCAGCAGTGATGAGGATAAATATGTCAAGCCTGAGCACCGTCTGGGCAACTACCTGCTGTGCTCCCTCTTGCTGGGCAACATCCTGCTCAGCACCATGCTGACCATCCTGATGGACAACATCACTGGCTCCAGGCTGGTGCTACAGGAACGTGCCACAGGCCATTTGCTCTCAGCATGGCTTTTTCCTACTATAAGGCGACGGCCCTCACAGAGTTGCCAGCTGAAAATAAGTCTTCACAACAGCCTTGTGGCTTGAATCACTCAAGGCTCTTTAAACCAAAGTAATCGTATGATAGGGAGCAGCAACAATCTGATGAACGCCTCCTTCCTCCAAGTGTACTTGCAGACTACTCAGTGAGAGCACTCACATTCGGTTTGTCAAGATCTCACGACAGCTGTGATGACTACAGCAAAGCAACATCAAAGAGCTAAGCATCAGGACATGCAGCAATTCCACTCCCCTACCATCTCACTACTGTTCATTCCACTCCTTGCAAAACAGACAGTAGCATCCTCAATACAACTTTCTTCCATATTCTCCATGATTTTATACCAGAATATTCAAACTTCTTGACATTTTGTCAGCTCTTTTCAAACACTTACTATGATCTACAAATTCTAGTTTGCTTTTTATTGTAAATAATATTCTGGTAAACTAAATACACAACTCCAGTAGTTTCAATGCTGTGGTCTATAACCCACCAGGTTGGGTCCTCACTGACTGCCATTATATTTTTAATACCAGGACTTGACCAAAAAACACTGAAAAATGGAAAAACAAGGAACAAAGAGGAAAAGAAAAGTGTAGTCTGGGCGAAATTCTGACCAAATTCAAGTCAGCTGTAATTAATTTAAATCTCCAACAAAAGTAAGTTTTATCACCTGTTCTGGATCACTCAGTGAAAGAAAAAAAAAAAATTCCACTCCTTCTTTCTATCATTTTAATTTGAATAATTTTGCACTTGGCACTTTCATGTGCGCTTTTTTCATGGCACTTATTTGTCTCAGAAGCCAGCTATGAACAATTCATTTGTTAGTGAACTGAGCACGGTGCCATGAAATACACATCCTGGCCTATGTGTAGGCCATAGCCTACACAGGCTATGTCAGTGTTCTTATGTTGCTGGTAATTGATAGCCAAAAAAACACCTGTATAAAACATAATAGTTTTCTATGTTCTTACCAGTTATTACCAGGTAGGTCTCAACACCTCCCTGAGCTAGTTTCTTGACTGAAACAGCTAAAACTACTACTGTAGGAAAACATACCCAAATCTTCAGCAGGCAAGGGCTACTTTCTGCTTCAGCACTTGGCTTCTTTGGGCTCTCAGAGCCCTGTCCTGCTGAATATTTCTTCCCCTCTGCTCATATTGTTGGCCATGCTTAATTTCAATTTGCTGTGCAACTCAGAGAAAAAAAAATGATCTTATGTCTTCATTACCACTCCTTTTCTTAGCATTTTCCATTACAAGCAATAGGTATTGGACAACTTGTGCTTGAAATCTGAGGTTACTTCATCACTAAGAAAAGCTAAAATAAACAAAAATAAAATTGGCATTTTAACTGGAGCTCTGGCTGCCACTCTGAAAAGATATCACAGCCCCATGTGTTCTTACTAGAAAGAATTAAAAAGATAAGTAGAATATGAAAACGTTTCCTATCAATCACGTGGAATCCACCTAAATGTTACTAAACACAAAGCTGATGGCACACAACCTGAGGTCCATCCTATGGGATCAATGCAAATAAACCTTTCCCACCTTTAGAAGTCAGTCAAAGAAAAAATGTTGATGGCAGAGTCACCAAGTGATTTACAGTGGATGTCAACACTTCTTTTAAATAAAACATCAATTTAACAATGCAACATTGATTTCCTTGAAGTTGACTTATTTTTCTGTAAGAATTATTAACCATAGACAAAACATGCCTTCCTTTTAACCACATCTACCTCGTATTCTGTTTTGTATTTGTGTTCTATTTCTATTGAAAAAACAAAAATCTCTCTCTTAAAAAGCAGATTTGACCCAAAAAAATTGCATCACCAAAACAGAAGTTATCTGGTAATGTTAAGTCCATTGCCTGGGCTGCATTCAAAACTACCTGTAAAGCAAGCTTGGATTTGAGAAGACCATTAACCACCAATTGCCTCAGGCAAGAATCCCACTGAGAGAATGTTTCAGAAGATATTCCTTACTGTCCACTATGGGCCAGGTTTTGTTACCTTTGTATTAAAGGTAAAGATAAGGCAATAGACAGCAGAAATTATAACTTGAAAACTGTAAGAATCAGAGAATCATAAAGGTTGCAAAAGACCTCTAGGGTCATCTAGTCCAAACATCCACCTGCCACCAGTATTGCCCACAATGTGGCACAGTGCAGTATGAAAAAATCACATTTCTATCCAAGCAATGTTCCTTTCATGTTAGTTTATGTGGGTAAAAAGTACCCACACTGAATCCTGGGTCGTTCGAAAGAACATTGCATCATGGAGGAATAGGCACAAGAGGAGTTTTATTACTGCGCACTTCTGTGAGATTGGCAGTGGACTGCAAAGCCAAATACAACCTAACAGGCAAAGCACAGGAATCATTGTGACTCATCTCAGAGAGAGGACATGCTCTTGTGCAAGTGTCCTCAGAAGTGTTTGCAAACATGGCACTGGTATTACCATTTTTCTTCTTGGGGCCATTACATTAATTTGGTTTACATGACAGTGTACTTAAAGAAGGTTTACATTTTTCTTGGGTTCAGAAGGGTTGTCTGGAAGAATGGTTTCAAATCCATTAGTTCTAAGAAACCAAATTTTAATTGCAAAAGACAAGCACAGTAATCTATAAATGGCCTCTCCTTAATGACAGTTTCCATGTGGAAATTTAAAATGAGTTTCAAATGTTGCTTTTTCTCCCTCTAGTTCCATATTTCTCCTGTGTCTTATGAATCCAAGACATGTTTTGATCAGAACACTCTCAAGCCGCTTCCACTTAGAGCTAGCACCTTAAGAAGAGCAAAATACAGCTAGCAGAGCTCAGCTGTCCCCAAACTGCAGTAGTAAGAAACCAAACAGATGAACGTGCACTGCAGGCCTTATAAATGCCACATGTTGAAGACACAAGTACTGCGATCAATTCGTGTAAAAGTATCTTCTTAAAATGGTGCTGAAAAGGTGGATGAGTCACAGCACACAACCCCTACACCACAACCCCTGCAGTAGGTGGCCAGGTTATGCTGGAAAAGTTCACGTGCAATGAAGCACCTAGGGAATGAAATGCTTGCTCTGACCCCTAGAGCACTGACCCCATCCTTCCCCCGCTCTCTGAGCCCGTATGTGACACGAGTGCCTTCAAGAACTGCCACAAAGCAAAGCAAAGAGGCAGTGGGGCAGTGCTGGGAGTATTTCCTCCTACAGGGGTCTTCTAGTGGGGGATTTGCTGCCTTGAATTCACCAGACTTCTACTACTTTCTATTCTAATTCCAACAGGACTCACAGTCTCTGTCCCTGTGTCGAGGAATTTGGAGATGCAGCACTCCTCCAGGAAACAGAACATTTTATTTTGTGTCACATTTCAAAAAGTTGAAGCAGTAAACTTCATTCTAGACTACCCTCAGGTTTATAAAGATGCTAACAAGCAACCTACAAATGCAAAACACTGCTGCAGCCCAAACGCAAACAGCAGTGACTCTGAGAACCAAGTAATCGAGAGGAACCAAGCTGCAGGAAGCACAGTGCACACGTCGTGCTTTCTGTGCTGAGCATCATAAACACAAAGTGCTCTGCAGCTGCTGATGGCCATTAAGGCTCTATGCACACCGTGGGTATGAGCAGTTATTCAAAAGGGGTCCGCAAGAAAGTGAAGGAAAGGACTGTGCAGTTCCTACATGCAAACAAACGTATCATTCTCTCCAGCCAGCAGCCCCAGGACCTCCCTTTTTTAACTGCATCTTCACCACAGGAGGTCTTCACAATTCTGCCCATGCCCCGTCACTCTCTTACAACAACCTGTGTGACATACAGCTATATTAGAAGAGCATTTGCCATATTCCCCCTTCACTCCCTTTGCAATAGCTGTTTCATGTTCTGCAGAGGGCCAGGGAAACTGAGCTCCTTGTCTACAAAAACTACTGCACTTCTTAAAGATTTGTCTCCAACAACAACCAAATGTCACATGAGTGAAAGTCCGAATGATATTGCACTCATGTGATTCCGTTTCTATGCAGGCTAAACCTCTCTTTTCTGTTTTGCATGACTCCACAAGATTTTTTGAGATTTAAGAACTAATCCTATTTCACCAAAACATTTTTGTTTGCCTCAGATCCAGTTCCCCGCACTCCGTTATTGGCAGCGAAAGTCTGGATTCTTTTCAGTCAGCAGAGAAATACGGGGAAATATATTTACATCTTTTTAAACCTTTGAAGACTAAGTAAAGGACGCTGGTTATAGCTCTGCTGGAAAATTCAAGTCTTTAAACCTGTCCTATAGGTGCTCTGTTTTGAAGATGGCTTATTTCTAAACATTTGGCACATCAGAGAGTTATTTCAAATGCTTATAAAAGAAGTGTATTAGCATTTACTAGAGCTAATAGGACTGTGTGGTTTCTGCAGGCACTACCCAGCGCCCAGCTGGGCCAGGAATGACCCTGGTTATGACAATGACCCTTTTCACTGTTTGACCACAGATCTGTGAAAAATTACAGAATCCTCTTCATGGCAACACAGCTGCTCCGTGCTCTGAGTTTGTCATTACCTCCCATCACAGAGGTAATTATACAGGCATTTTATCAAAACTTCTGTGGGTTACTGACAGGGAGAGATGGCATTCATTCTTCCTCATTAGGCTTTGTGGTATATGGGGAAAAAAAAAAAAAAAACAGGAGAAAATTGTAACTCAGTTCTCCAGGTAAGTCTATTATGCCTTGCTTTTCTTCTGGTGAGAGCCTGAACTTGCAAAATATCCAACGGAGAAAAAAGTCCTTTTCCTTTTCAACACTGGTAAAACATACCAGCAGGGGCTTTGCCTCCCAGTGATGCACAGGAAATGCTAATTGGGTAAGCAGATTAAAAAATAAACAAACACCATAGACAACGTTGATCATTTACAACAGTCAGTGGACTTTACGCAGCGTTGGGAATTCACAGCAGAACTTTCTTTGTGTCATTCAACTCTTCCTCCTTTCTTTCACATTTGGAGACCTTGAGCAGACCCAAAGACAAATCCCTGTTAGAGTTCCAGCCGTGGGAGCAGACCGTGGCAGTCAGCAGTGCCATTTCAGTGATTTACACTGGTGATTCTTCTCCAGAAGAGAGAGGCAAAGTGCCACAGCAAGCTCACTGCTTGGCAGAGGACTTGAATGGAGAACAGAGAGAAACACCAAGGCTGAGCCAGCAGTATGCCCACATGAATACACAAATAATTTGTAGGCAGACATTTTCTCTGGATTTTTTGACAGCTCGTATTTGGCCCATGAAAAGCCTGCCTCACAGCTCCACTAGGCAGGAGCACTAGGAGATCAAAGTGGAGAGACTTTGCATTTAAAACTAGGATGATTAGCAGACACACATAAGTCTTCACAGCAAATGACATGACATGCCACTGAGCAACACAGCTGCTGATGTACCTGGCCCATCACCAGCTACTCCACATTGCACCTTTTCTCATCCTTTAACACTCTCAAATCCTGCCTTGAAACTTAATTTCAGCAGTTCTTCATTAAGTTTTTTGGGTTCTTTTTCCATGAAGTTCAACAATTCTGATCTAAGTCTGTGACTGCAGAATTTTTCACAGTGAAACAAACTAAAAAAAAAAAAGCTTTTACATTACTTATCAGACAAAAGCACATATATTGCTTTTACCACACACACTGTATGTAGCACATAGAGCTACTGTAACAATCAGATAGGGGGACATGCCCTGGATAAGGAAATAACCGCATTTACGTTAGATAAAAGCTACTGACATAGAGCAGGGTTCCACTCTGTTCTGAATTATGTATGCGTGCGTTTCTTGATGAGCCTAAAAATAATACATGCTTCAGATTTTTAATCCATCTCGAGAATTAGAATATGAACAAAAGAGTACAGAGAAGTCAGATCCTCCACCTTTGAGCAGTCAGCGAGGGGGCCGTCCACGTTTCTTATCGTGCAGTCAGGCTGAAGTACATGGCCTGATTTTCTTGAGCAGTCAGTCAAACTGCAGACAGCTGAAAACCTCATGTCATTGCTCCAAATGACATTCAGTCAGCAGAGGAACATTTTGCAGAAGTCAGTGGGATCGGTAATAACACATCCACAGCGAGCTGCAGGAAAAATTGAGCGAGTCTTGGGCATAGCGAGGGAGAGCAGCAGCGCAGGAAAGAGGTCAGGACAAAAACTAATTATTATTTGAAGTCGTATTTGACCAAGAGGCTGAACTGGAAAAAAAAAAGTCAGAACAAACATTCCAGAATATAAAATATCTCATTTTGAAATCAAAGTGAAATATTTCTCTTTGGTCGATTTACCATTTCATGTTAAAATATTTTTATAATGGTTTCATTTCCTTTAAATTAGGTGAATTATGAAATCTGGGAAACATTTAGTTTTAATTGAGCTGGCAAATATTTTAGTCTGAAAAGCAAAGCCTTATGCATTGTTTTGCCAACAACTCAGTAATTATTGTTTCAGCTCGATTCTGGTTTTGTTTCTTGCAAAATATTTAGTTCAGCCACTAGGAAAATGAAAGAAAACAAAATTTACCAGCGTTAGCTCAGAAATAATTCACAGCGATTTGAGTCCAGCATGTAATGCAAGTGTGCTCCTCAGAGCTGGGCAACACAGCCCAACTCCTCCAGCACCGCTGCCCACATGTGATTAACACATGCCACCAGCTGGCACCCACACTGGGGGGCACAGGGAGATGTCTGTCACAGTCGGGTGTGTTCACCTTCTCCAAGATAAGTTCCATTTTTAAACTGAGAGAGGTGAGATAGGAAGGCAAATCTGGGTAATCTGGGAAATCTGGGTAATTGCTTCCCTCTTTCAGATGCTATCAACAGAAGCCTTTCACTCAGCTCTTACCAAGGTCTAGAGAAAAAGCAAGGGCCAAGGGAACAGTTCAAAAAGAAATGTAAAAATAAGCACAACAGCAGTTAAGTTCGCTTTGCATAACTTCTGAGGTCTTCTCTGGCAGTCTCCTCCCTTCCTTAACAATTGGTACCTTTGTACTTAGTTCAGAATGCTGAAAATAACCAATATTTCAGCGAGGATAAAAGGTTCTGGACGCAGCCTGAAGTCTCCCACTTACTTACAGGAGAAGCACAGCGCAGAGAGCAGCTGTCACACAGACAGAGGGCCGCTTCCAAGGATGCAAAAGCAGCCCAGTTAGGGTTCATTTTTAGTACAGCGGTACCCAAGCACTGCATAAATATTATTATTGTGTCAGCAGTGTCTTGCTGAGCCAACCGACAGGACGCCAATTAGCGATCACGTTTACATTTTATTTTTAGTTTTCTGCTTTAAACATCTATCTACTGGTAAACTGACTGCGGTCTCTTAACTCACTTGAGTAGTCCAAACAGCATTCAGCTGAAGCTGAATCAGCAGCCTGACTGTGAGCAGATAGATAGATACAAATAAAATAATGACAGCCTGTTAGTAAGCCGTTGAGCTATCAGCTTGTTTTTCTCTGCCTCCTGGGGAGCTGATATCAAAGATAGCAAAACATTCAGGTCTGAGGTCAGTCACCATTCTCTGGTAGAATATTTTAGCAAATATGTTCAAGTCTCATTTTGTGCAACCAATTGTAGACACATTGTTCAACTAAGCTCAAGCTAAATAGCAATTAAAATAAATTTAAAAAAACAATGCCTTAGGAATTAGAAAACAGATAGGCCTGCCATAAGCCTCTTTTAAAATTGGTGTGAAATTCAGCCCTTATACCACTTGATATCAGCTTCATTTGTATCAATTCTTTTAGAACTGTATTGAATATATGAATAAGTCTAAACAACAAAAACACACACCATTAGGTAAAAAACAAATTTAATTATTTTGTGCAGCCAAATCTGCTAATTTCAGTTCTTAAGAGCTAGATGATTTTTATTTTTACTGTTAAAATGCTGTAAGTGTATATTTAAGAACTTAAATAAGAAAAACGGACATTTGGGTATACATACATGGATGTATTATTCCACCTCCAAAGAATAAAGATGCAGTACGTTTCCTCTATTTAGAGATAAAAGCATCTAGGTCATATCTAATTTGTAACGATTACACTACATATGTATATATTTGGTACCTCAGCAAGATGCAAGAAAAACACACAAAACAATCTCCTACAATATAAGATACTGCACTGTTGAGAAATCATAAGGCAGCTCTAATTTTTGCAGTCATTTCTACCACGTTTCTATGTTCTACTCAGGGGACAGATATGAGCAGACACCTTTCACAGAAACACTTAGCCTTATGCCCCTGAAACAAAAAAAAAGAAGAAAATATTCCTTTTGTGCCCCAGGATACAGAAAGCAGAAAGACTGTTTGCTCTGGGAGGTAATTAAATGATACTGAGGACAGCACACGTGCGTTTATGTGTGTGCACATATTCACCATTTATTCCGAGCTGTAATTAAATGGTATCATGTATGCACACACACTTATCTGCCAAATCAGAGTACAGAAAACTCAGCTGAGACAGACATGCATCACTTTTTAGGTTTCCCTAAATCTTTCCTGTGTGAAATGTCAGCAATCACTGCAGGCTAACTCTTCAAACAGCACAGCCCTGTCTCGGTGTAGCGGAGTTGTTATGTCATGGCCTGAACTGACGATGGAGCACCTGGTGACAGGGCGGCTGGCCCAGGCAGTGCAGGTGCAGGCAGTCCACCTGTGCTCCCATCTGACTCAGGGTCCATCCCACCCTGGGCTCATTCAAGGGCAAGCCTCCATTGGGAGAATGGCTCCTGAACGAAGCCTACTTCCCGACAAAGTGTGTTCTACAGCCACAGCCCCTCACTGCCAGTCAGGTGAGTCAGCTTTTTCCTAGATGGGATTACTGATATTCTTACAATACTTGGCCTGGTGTCACAAAGAACTTAGCCGAAGCAATTTTATTGCTGCAAAGGATCAACACTTGACAACCGTAATGCATAAAGCTTTTGGATATATTCATAAAGTTTCTTCCCTTGCTTGTATAAATGACATCTCTTCTCATTCATACCACTTTCTTTAAGATGTGCCATTTCTGCTCTCTACCATTCCGCTGTGCTGCACTTGGGGAGCACTGATGTGGGATTAGCACTGTGACTAGAGCAGTAATAAACAAAATTAGAGTTCCATTTTTGCTAAAACTCATCACCGGGTTCCTCACAATCTTTGAAGCTTTGCTAAGTCTGTGAGGGTTGCACTTTTGAGCCAGTTACAATTGCTCAGCAGAAAATTAATTTTATAGTTAATGCACACAATAAACTGACTCCATAGAGAATTCTTGTGGCTGTGCTCAAAAGCTTTTATTTATACAGCAATGAAATGTCTCTATAATTACAATTTATAAATGTTTATGGCTTATCTTTCAAAACAGCTAAATAAAGAGAAATTTAACTGAAAATGAGAAGCACTTCGTGCACACTGAAAAGCAGAAATTGAAAGGAATGTCTTCAGAAAGACTGCAGATTGCCACCTGAGATGTGTTGTTCTCTATGTCCCAACTGGGTAATGCTGATCAAATCAGTCAGATTGCATTCTTAACACAGAGTTCTCTCATTCAGAGATTTAATTACACCTAGAACTAAGGTGCATGGGTGATTTATACTTTTTTTAATAATTAAGAGTGCAGAAATGCATTCACCCTTTGCTGAATGCTATGCTTTGCTATGTTTCTACCCTACTATTCTTAAACTGTTTTTTCTCTGCTTCTATATAGGAACTACAAAGTGTCACATCATTGCTAGGGAAGGCAAAAGAAGGATATCATACTGATATTTCCTAATGGACAACTAAATTAAAACAGTTTTGACACATTCTATTAATCTCTCTATTTAACAGTATTATTGCCCTTGGTAACAGTATCTATTTTCAGATTATTGTTCTGCCAATTATGTATCTTAGGCAGTAATTATCAGTAAATGATCATATTTATCCATATTAATTTCAAGTTCTCTAAAGCAAAAAATGTTCACAACAGTACATTTTTAACTTACCCCGTGTACTCAGCTTCTGTTCATCCATCAATGGCCTTGTGAGAAAGTTCATAAGCTATCGGATTAGCAAAACTTCTACTGAAGTAAAACCACTGAGCCCGCAGGAAAGAAATGCAAAGCAGATAAAGGGGGAGCAAAAATCCCAGGACCGAGTAAATCCAGCTGATTGAAACACAGCTACAAGTTAGCCTGCAGCCTACAGAACACGCTCATCAGCAGTGGAAAACTGTAACTGAGGTAAAGCTAGAAATGCACAGCATTGTGAGTGCAACACACGGATTCAAGTCTCTGCCACCTTCCCCACAAAGGACTCTTACAAAGTGTGTCATCTTAGTTCCACAGGAAAAGACAGCACAACTACAGGTACCTACACTACCACTCTCCTCTGCTTCTCTGAGGAGTTTTAGGCACCATGAGGCTCTGCCTCATCAGCTTCCTCTTCTGCTCAGAGTTTTCTCACATTGAGACAATGTAAACACGATAGTTTTTCAAGTTCCTTGTTATTATTCAATACTGGAAATCAGCAGAGTAACTTCTGTCTTTGGGGAGGGAAGCTGGGTAAATCTGTCCTAATTTATACCATAAAATACCTTGTAGTCAAGGTGTTTCCTTTGCTTGCCCAGGCCCACTTGCCTTTGGTCACAGTACCATCTGCTCCTGTGCTCTATTCAACCCCAACTTTCCAAATGCTAACTTTCTTCCAGTTCTCAATATGGCTAGACAGGAGAAGTGAAGCTGGGTTATGAGAAATACAGCCACAAAACCCTTTTTCCCCACTGAGCGTAACTCCGCATTCTTAGGGAAGAGCCCTGGGAATACAACTCATTTAACTTGTAACTGATGCTTTCATCCTCTTCACACAGTCACAAGACCCGAATTTTTTTTATAGCAAAAACCTACACAACACACAGCGCTCTGCAGTCTGTAGAGGCAGGTGTCTTGTTTTGTAGCATGTGCAACCAGTCAGCACCACTGTGCTCAGTACCTATCCTAGCATCTCTGCTGCTCTGTGTCTGCACAGAGATTACAGAACATCCTCACCCATGACTTCCTACTTTTATAACCCCATGAGTCCCTAGAACTTTTTGCAAATATCAACTATACATTCTAATTAGTCTAGCAGCAAAGGTGACTCTTATTCGATTTGAATTAGTATTTGGAGGACTTATTCCAACACCAGTTTTCATTCACAGTAACAACAATGGAATTCAATATAATGGCTGACAAGAATACCCTATTTGTGGTACCTTTAAATTTGAGCTTATCTAACAGATCTTTCATTTAATTCCTTGAGGAAAGAGTTCTTTAAAAACAAAAAAACAACTAAGGCTGATTGCTACTACTCCATTTCCATAATCTGTTTGGGCAAGAAGACACCATGGAGCGCATCAAGGCTTAAACTTACTATGTCATTTCTTCATTTGCAGGCAGTTTTCTCAAATTCATTAGATTCTGTATCTACAGATTTTAACCTGTTGTCAACTAGACGCTCCATTTTATAGCCACTTCTACCCCAGTGAGTTTAAATGCTATTTTACACTCTCAACTGAACTAAAAGGGGAACATTACATACCGTATTAATGCTGACTATTGTAGCCAAGGACTGGCTTCAAAAACAGCCCCAGAATTATCTTCTGGACATTATTACCAAAAAAGTGAGGGGAATAAATGAACCAGGTCACCCTTTAAAAAGGTCACCCAAAAATAAGGAAGTAAGCAAAAGAAAAGCTGAGGTTTTGTTTATTTTCAAAGCAACATTTGGGTCACTTTCTATTTAATCTTCCGCACAACTGTAAGAGACTTTTCTTTTAAGGAGAGTAAAAAAAGGTATCTAAGGTCATGTAGCAGTATTATCTGATCCCAAGAAACTGCAACTTGCAAGGAAACTATCACATATCATGAAGATGATGCACAGAAAAACCTGTGCCAGAGAACAGCAAATTAAATTAATTAATTCGGTATTCCGCCTGCATCATCACAGCCAAGAACTCATCTATAAAAAGCATACCCCTGTGGTGCCCCACAGAGTTCTAGCACCCTCCTCACTGAAACTGGCATCTTCTGAGACTGCATCTTCAGCCTTCCTTCCTATTTATAGTGGGGTAGGCTTTCACAAACATTTATAGACAAGGAGGACTTTGCAGAAGATACTGGTTCAATTCCTAAGCTGAGATACTAAACACAAGAAGCATCTTCTGAAATATATTTCTTTATGTATGTTTCATTTAAACAGAAGCATTCACCTTGCAATGATCTCAAAACAGATATTCATATCAGTAAAGTTGCTGAATACAGCAAGCTTACACAACTGGACTAATCTGAGACAAACTTGAAGTCCTTACTAACCTTTCAGCACTCTAAAAAAGACAGAATTAAAATAAACAAAAACATTTAAAATACACAGAATTTGTAAGGGCAAAGATATTCTGACTTCTACTACTGTACCTGACATTGTATATAATTCTGTTGTCTAAGAATTAGAAAAGTGAACGTGATAAGATACCATCGACACCATCCTGTTACAGCATGAGACCATCACAGACACACAGCAGCTGACACAGGAATGTAGCTGAAGGAAACCTGCCCTGCACCTTCCTGAAGTATTGGGAATAAAAAATAGATTTGCTCTAAGTTGATAGACACTTTTACTTTCATATTCACTTGCCATTCATCTCAAACAGAAAGGAAGTATCTTGGAAAAATCCACAGGACTGTACCGGGGTAAAGGGGAAACCTCTAACCGAGCTTCCAGGTCATCACTGACTCTGCAAGTTGATCACTCAACTCATTACTGCACCACAAGGCAGTTTGATTTCAGTTTCCCAAAGAGGTGGAGGAAGAAAGAGGAGAACATATGCAGCTGATGAAGACCTGCTTAGGTTAACATTTGCTGAAAGCTTTCTGCAAGGAAGTGCACAGAAGGAACACCACAGGAAGGAATGACTGTTCATGCTTCCCCTTCACTTTTTCCTTTATTTAGTCAACAAAAACATTTAATAACCATGATTGTGTTCAATTGCTGTAATGCTGTGTTCCCATCCTCCTTTCATACACCTAACTTCCACCTTGGGCCTGGCCTTGCACAGGCAGACCAACAGAACAGTACTGATAACACACTCTAAGGCAGATAAAAAACCACAAATGTGTCTCAGACCAGAGGGCTGCAAGAACTGACAGCAGCCACCTGGTCCAACAGCGGAGGGCCAGCTGAGCACGTGCCTAAAAACAAAATCTGACAATTATCATCTTATCCCATAAATAGCAGGCAGCCCAAGAGTCCCTCAAGCTGTCTTGTATGGCAGTGGGCTGTGATATGATCTCCCCTCAAGCGAAGATACTGCTTGAGGTCACACCTGTGCAGAAATCCCTTGTGCCTCAGTGTTAAGGCACCGTGCTGATCCTGTACACATCCTCAGTAAGTGACTAGTACAGCTTTGCTAAGATCACATCTTTGGTTGACTGTAAGCTTTGTTAGCTTTGCTGAGATTATATCTTGGAATGATTATGTACATATGATCTATTAGCATAAACTGTTAACAATGTTGAGACTAGGGGTGGGTCCAGCTCACCTAGGCTGCTTACCTCCACGGTTCATAGTTTAGAAAGCAAGGAGGTCCACTTAGTCTCACTAGAGTCAATAGGAGGGCCTCATCTTTATGTGTTTTTAACCCTACCCTCTATGTAGTAAGTGATCAAGCACATCCACTCAAATTTAGTTAAGTCACCGTCAAACCACTACATTATATCAATATACACCTTTCTGCTTCTTATGAAGCAGAAGTGTACAGTGCAGTTCTTTCTGTCCATGATAATTTCACTCACAATACCCTCTAGTGCATATCAAAGTCCTGTCTCAGTAGAAAAATGCAATAGGCATAGAAGGCCATTCATTTGCTTCAAATTTTTGTCTTAAACAAAGACCTGTAAGTTATTTGGCTGATTAAATTTAGCGATGGTGCTTGAGACACAGCTTTACAATATTCTTCCCTTTCCTGGAAGCAAGATTTAAGTATCTCTGGCATCATAATTGGAATAAATAATATAAGAACTTATTTGCCATGCTACCTTAACAAAACACAGTTCCTGAGTGTTTCATTAAAAATATTTCAGTGTTTTGAAAAGGAAGCTTAACAGCAGCTTGTATTTTGCTACCTGGCTCACTTCAGTACAGGTACATTTCATCAAACACTCTCAGCTTATTTCCAATCTATCACTTCCAATGCAATAACCTATTGCAAGTTAACCCATCTGCACATCTCATGAAGAGCAGCTCATTAGTTTCTTATCCACCAACCTACTTAATTACATGACATAGTATAATTCATTAATTATAAAAGAAGGGATACATCATTCTGCAGACTGACTTTCTTATTTCTATCCAGTTTCTAATGGGTGGTTTGATCCCCACTGCAGAAATTGCCATTCACACAGTCTGAAATCCAAAACAGCTAAAGCTCGTTGTGTCTAACTCCAAGTGCCAAATGCAGCACATGGAGTAAAAGAGCATTTGGACATTAACCACAACTCCTAACAGCTGACCTTTTGAATCAGATCAAAATGGCACTTCTTCAAAGCTATATCCGCTCTAATGAAATGGGATGTAAAGCAACAAGAGACTTTCACTCAAATATTTACAGGGTTTTTAATTGTTCAATTTAAATATTTCAACTTTTTTACACTGGGGAGATTTACATGAGCTTATTACAACTTTATAGACTTGATCTGGTTTAAATTATGAAACTGCTTTATAACTTCCTATGTAAAGATCCAGATTAGAATTTCTTTAATCAGCTCAAACATATAATATTTGAATTAACCATTCTTACACTGTGCTTTTCATGATAGGGGTTTATCAGACATCAAAAAATAGAAAACAAAAGGAACACAACTGACCAGGAGAGGCAAGAATATACTGGGCCACAAGCTGTCCAGGCTGATCATCAGAGCTTGACTCTAGACTTGATGGGAGAAGAGGATATACTTGTGAGTTACAGAGAAGAGCTGGAGAACACTGTCACATCAGGAAGCAGCAGAGGAAAACCTCAGATTTGTCCCAGAGGAATTTGGAAGGGCTCATCCAAGATGGTAATGTGTCCAACGGCCCAGTGGTAGTGCCTCTACAAACACACACAGCATGGGAAATAAGCAGAATGAGAGGCAAACCATGGTGCAATTAGAAAACTATGACCTAACTGATATCACGGAAACATGATCCAACATGGTTTCCACTGAATTTGAAAAGTCTCGGTTGTCAGACCGAGATCACCAAAATCCATGGTGGGTAGAAAAAGGGAAACATCACTCCCATGTTTAAGAAAGGGAGAAAGAAACATAGAGAATTACAGGCCAGTGAGCCTCGACTCTGTGTCTGAGAACATCATGGATCAGATTCTCCTAGAAGTTACATTAAGGGATGTGCGAGATGAGGAGGTAATTTGGGACAGCCAGCATGGCTTCACCAAGGGCAGATGGTACCTGACCTATCTAATAGCCTTCCGTGATGGAGTGACAGCATCGTGTGGACAAAGGAAGGGCAACTGATGTTACCTGATTGGACTTGCGCAAGGCCTTTGACACGGTCCTGCAACTACATCCTTATCCCCAAATTGGAGAGAGATGGCTTTTGAAGGGTGGACTATTCGGGAGATAAAGAATTGCTTGAATGGTCACAGTCAGAAGATTGTGGTCAGCAGATCTATGTCCAGGTGGAAGCTGGTGACTAGTGGTATCCTGCAGGGGTCTGTCTTGGGACCAGTGATCTTCAATACCTTTATCAATGACACAGACAGTGGGATCAAGTGTACCCTTAATCTGCTGACCATGCCATGCTGAGTGGTGCAGTTGATACAACAGAAGGAAGAGATGCCATCCAGAGGAACCTGGACAGGCTTGAAAAGTGGACTCACGTGAACCTGATGAGATTCAGCAAAGTCAAGCGCAAGGTATTGCACGTGCGTTTGCAGCAATCCCAGACTGTGAGAAGAACTCACTGAGAGCAGCCCTAAGGAAAGGGTCCTGGTGGATGAAAAGGTGGACATGAGCCAGCAGCATGCACTTGCACCCCAGAAGGCCACCAACACAAGAAAGATGTGGAAATGTTGGATTGAGGCCAGAAGAGGGCTGCAAAGATGTTCTGAGGGCTGAAGCACCTCTCTTATAAAGACAAGCAGAGGGAATGGGGCTTGTTTAGCAGGGTGAAAAGAAGGCTCCAGAGGGATATCATTACAGCCTTCCATTACTTGAGAGGAGCTTATAAACAGGAGGGAGTCTTTACGTGGTCAGATAGTGACAGGACAAAGGGAAAGGGCTTTAAGCTAAAAGAGAGGAGATTTAAATTAGCCATACAGTGGAATTTCTTTACTCAGAGGGTGATGTGGAACTGGTATAGCTGCTCAGAGAATCTGTGGATGCCCCATCCCTGGAGGCATTCAAGGACAGGATGGATGAGACCTCCGGGAAGCCTAATTTAAGTGGGTGGCAACCCTGCCCGCAGAAGAGGGGGCTGGAACCAGATGATTTCTATTGTTCCTTCCAACCTTTTTCCTAGAATCACAGAATGGCTCACAGATTTGCTCAACAGAACAACAGTGAAGTAACCAAAGCAATAAAAGCGTGCTTCAGCACTGTGCCAGGCAATCAGCACTAGGAAGGACTTGGATTCTGTAGACTGATTTTTAAAGAGCCCCAGAAGTTCAAAGATTTGTTTTGAAAGTGGTCTTCTAAAGCCACGTGCCGTGTATTTCCTGTAAATCATCACAGTGATTCTGTTCTAATATAATATCAGAGCAAAAAATAATAGACTGTATTGAAGTCCACATACTCATTACTTACCTACTTCCCCCAGATCTTCATTAGAAAGGCAAAAAAGAAAAAATCCTAGCTGATGTTGACTGTCATAACTAATAAACTGAAATGCATTTCGGGAATCCTGGGGCTGATTAAATTTGAGTGATCTGGGATCTGAACACTGTGCTGTCAATCAAAGCAGGACTTGGGCCAGGTTTCCCAGAAGCCAGGTCTGTTTCTCCAAGTCCCAGACAAAGGAGCAACACAGAGAGGTTTCCATCCCTGGGGAAATTTAAGTTTTATAACCTGCTCCCACAAATGCAACCACTATCAGATTAGCTGTACTTGTCCACATTACAAACAAGCAGGATGAGTTGTATTTTCTTGTATTACTTTAACCTGATTAAGATACACTTTTTAAATACTGCCTTCTGATCAACCCAGCTAGCCATCACAACCACTGTATTAACATTACATGAAGCCTCTTTAGAGAGGAGATGACCAAAAAAAGCTACCAGTAACCACCAGTACTTCCCCACCCTGCAGGAGAGTTTCAGAAGAGACTAATACCTTGAAAACCCAGAATTGTTTAATACATCTTATTGTGGGAAAAGAGAGGCTAAATACTTTCTGAGAAAATAAGCCTTTGTACAAAAGGGTCTTTACCTGTAATTGCAAACTCCTTGACAGGAAGGCTACTTGGGGCATCTGGATCAAGATGCTCACAATTTGAAATTTCCAAGTACTGACTGCTGCACTGTTGCCAAAGGGAAAACCATTATCATATTAGTTTTTCTAAGAAATAGGAAATTCACTCTAATAGCTAGTACAGGTCCTACTATTACAAGAGCTGCTGTTAGCATCAAGTCTGACCAATTTGCCAATAACAGAAGAACACAGACTTGAACTATCAGAACATAAAGATTCTCCACAGCTTTAATGTCCACTTGTTCTCCAAGTTAATCAGCCAGTGCACAATGCCAAAAATTTCACACAAGATATTATGCCACAAGGACTACAGCATACCATTTTCCCACGAAGAAAACTATCTTTCTCCTCAGGTCTGTCTGCACAGATACAGCCCCTAATTCAACAAAGCACTTAAGCCTGATATTTAATGCTTTATTTCAGCAGAATTCAAACGCACATGTTCAGCAAAGCACTTACAAGGAAGGATTTAGGCATATGCTTAAGTACTTTGCTGAACTGGGACTGTCTTACTATTTATAGAAAGCTTTTTGTTCTGGTTTTATTGTTCAACACTTACAGTTATCCTATGGCTTTTTCTTCTGTAGGCTTTCCCCTGGTAAAGCAAAGCATTTAGGGATACAATTCTATTCCAGAAGTCATAGGTTTAAAATCAAGGTTGTTCTCATAAGCTTCACTGATCTCATCACTTCTAAGCCTCATTTACAGAAGAGCATGTAAAAAAAAAAAAAAAAAAAAAAAAAATTTGGACTGAATTACTGGGACTTCTGAAGCCAGAAGTCACACATAACAGGTTGAAAAAGCTTCCCCCATTGAAGTCAAGGAGGCATTCACACAGGAACTGAACAGTAATGTGTGCACCTGCAAGGGTTCTGTTCAACTTGCCCAGGTGTCCCTCGGTGTGCAGCGCACTGTGCCATAGGGAAACTTGGGCAGGATCATGTCTGAAACAGAGCTTTATTCAACATGAAAAGACATCAGAGCTGTGCACCCACTGCTGCTGCAGACAGGCTGGCAGCAAACAGCAACGAGTAGAGCTGTCAGAAGGCAAATACTTCCAAACAACTTCCAGTTCTGCGCTGTGCTCTGAGTGCATTCATTCAGAAAAATCTTTCTCCATGGCAGAGGCATCTGGACCTACCAGCTCGGCTTTCAGGGTTAACAAATACATTCTCATAAATGTTTGCTTTCATTAATCAACTTCACTGATACTGATGTGATAACAAAAATTCTGCATCTCCCTAAGAATCTCTAAATGCCACATTTGCTTTACTAGAAGTGCCAGTGACCCACTGCTGTTCTTCTACAGATTGTTCGTCCCCACAAATACATACATGGTGCTTCTACTGTTTGTATTTATACACAGATTATCCAGACACAGTGCTTCGTTCCTGGGATGACTGGAAATCTGGTTTGATCAAATTGGTGGGTTTTAATTCACTTTTCTTATTTGAAACAGACGAAAAAAGCACGTTTCCATTCAAAGCAATAGCACATTTAAGCACATTCAGGTGTTCAAATGGTTTAAGAGAGGAAAGGATTCATCTAGACACCGCTTGAGAATAGAAGGAGAGAGAAAATGACAGAGGAGGGGCAGACAGTAAAAGACAAAGAGCAGGAAGGATGAAAGCCAGCTCCTCGCTGCCGCCGAACGGCGAAGACTGCAGCATCAGACAGGGCTGTGCTGATGGAGGCGGGCTGGGGGAGCAGCGCGACTGACGCAGAGCTCACACTGCACAGCAGCAACAGCTCCTGCTTCACCCACGTCTCCCATGCGAATCCACTGCTGAGCCTTTGAGAAGGGAGCTGGCAGAGCAATGCCCTGTGCCCGATTCTTCCTGCGCTCGGCAGAACGGGCTCCTACGCATCCCTCTACCTACCTGTATGTAAATGGCATCAAAGATGAGTCCACCATCAGCCTGTCCTGTAACTTAAGACTTTCATTCTTGGCCACCAGATGCACCGAAAGGGGAAAATCATCCACAGACACATTTCATCAGAGCCCCCAGCAACGTAACCCAAAGGCACTGAAATCAACGAGAGAAACTTTTCATCCTGTTAGGAGTTACTGAATGAGGCTCCAATAATCTTCAGCTGAATTATTAATGGTGACTTACAAGCTGCTTTTACCATTAGAATGGGAAGAGCTCTCTTAGCCACCAATTTAAAGTGCTATTTTCACAAAAGCATCCAATTGATGTAGGATGCACAAACCCCAGTGAGGAGCCAATAGGACTTTAAATTGCATTTGGCTTCCATTCCTCCCCGTTTTAAAAATCCTGCCCTTAACACTTCAGATATTTCTGTTTGTGTTATCTGTAACTTATTTGACAACCAAGACGTTAATGCAACTTGGAAATGGTCTCTTGACAAGAATGCATGACTTAGTGCTAAATTTACAAGTGGGATATTCCTCCTATGAGCAAGAAGTTTTAACTGAAAGAATTTTCTGTTGCAGGCACGATCTTCTATTTGATTCTCAGCACAGTGCCCACAAGATAAACACCAAGAAAAATGGTGTTTTCACAAAGGGAAGAATCTGGGTTGTTTAGGTATGCACAGAAACCAACACACTTCACCCTTATTTAAGTGGCTTTAATACTCTTTTGAGTATCGTCAAAAATATCTTGTGTTCCTTTCCACTTACAATACTGCTTTCCATCCAAAATTCTCAACTGCTTTACAAATAGGAATGAATTAACCCCCAGTAAGTACATACTGTAGCAGTTTAATCATTAATCCAAAACAATAGCCCAGTAGTAAGCAATTTGTACGAAGTAAGAAAGCATTCCCTAACGAAGCAAGTGATTCCACAGGCAGCCTTGCTCCCCCTGTGCCGTGCCCCAACCATCACTCACCTGACCCTTCTCTCATCTCTTCAGGCTGCTCCCCCAGGCAGGAACCATGTTATGCTATCAAGGTGGAGCTGGGCTAACAAGATAAAAGTACCAACATGGAAGATGTTACCAAAGCTGCAGCTGCATTTTATTCTGCTTAATAGGAAAGCACTGAGTGAGATCTTAAAGGCAGCAATGTATTTCCAGTGAGCACTGTCACAAGTTGAGGGAATTCGCTATTGTATTAAATGGAAGATGTGAAGGAAGCACAAAAAGAGAAGTGAAATTCAGGGCAGCAACTTCAGCTGACTCTGTCAAATCATTGTAACATCTCCTGAAGAGACGGTCTTAGAACCCAGGAGTTCAGGAAAGCTGACAGTTATTAACAAAACCAGTATAAAATAGTGCGTCAGACAATCCCAGTGCAGAGGTAATGTAAGAAGCATTGTAAGAGATGATTTGCTGTACATCCAGAGTCTTCAAGGGCTTTGACTATCAGAAGAGATTCTACAAAAGGTGAAACAAGAGGATTTAACAAAGAACAGGTAGAAAAGAATGGCACAACCATCTAGAGTATGATCCAGATGAGCCAACACACAAAAGGATCAATAACTAATGAGGGCCACAGAAAGGCAACCAAAGATGGATCTATTAATACAGCAGAAGCAAAGAGGGACAAAGATAAGAAAAGGTTCTGGGATTTAATGGGAAAGGAAAGAAAATAACAGATTGGTAAGAGAAAGCTGAAGTATTCAGTACCTCCTTCATGTTCTTTTAATGTCTAAAGGATAATGTAGAATAAAAAATAATTCAGAAGTGATTCTACTAAGAATATAGGACTTCAGGCGTGAAGGAAAAAGAACAGGTTAAAAGATACTGAGGGAAGCCAGACACAGTCAGTTTGACAGGACCTGACAAAGTTCCCAAAGCCATCCCCAGACATTAGCTATTCCATTCAGTAATGCACCAAGGAAGGGGAAAGTTTCCAAAGGACTGCAAAGAGGCAAAAATAGTATGCAGCATCAAAGAGAGCAGGAGACAAGGAACTGCAAACCAATCCGCCTCTCTGCTATTCCCAGGAAGATGTGGATGCGAGCACCTAAAACACTGAGTGCCAGGAAAGAACCAAACGTCACAGACACGACTTTTGTTTTTTTATACGATAGCCAGCCCTCCAACAGGTGAAAAGCAGTAATCAACAACACAAGGTATACTACCACAAGGCTTTCAGTACCTGCCCAATGTGGTATTTCCATCGGACAGTAAGGACTGACATGAAATCACAGCCTATGAGGGTGCACAGTTTCTTCTAAAAATCTGGCACAGATTGAAGGCAATTCCTAAAATTCACTGTCAGTGGAATATAATTTCACATGGCACACTGCAAGAATACAGGTTGGACTAGAGGAGCTGCAGAGCTCCCTTCCTACCCCTACAGTTCTGTGTGATTCCACAGTATAGCCAGATGAACATATCAACTGATTGTAAGGAGTCTGACATCAGAGCAGGAATGCCACATGAAGTCAGCCTGTCTGTTCTTCTCTCAAGAAACTCAAAAAGATAAAAGAATGAAAGAATGAAAGAAAATGACAATAAAAGCAGTAAGCATTAGCAGAGCCAAAAATAATAGGTGGTGAATGCTGCTGGGACAGGCAAAAAGCAATAATGATCTTTGGGAGGAAACAAAGCTCCTTGCTCCTATTTCTCTCAAATTCTTTAGCACTCGACAGAAGGGCTACAGCACATAACACATGCATTTTTCAGAGTATTTAATCTTTCAGTGAGAAGCACTCTACCTTTTCCAGAATGACTTTTGTGTTATTTGCACATTTAAACAAAGGTGGGTTTGTTTTTTTCTCACTCTTTTGGACACCCAGTAATTACTTAATTATGAAAAACCCAATAACATGGCGTAGATCTTTTTCAGATTATTTTTTTTTTTACCTTTTGTCTTCATGTAATTACTTTTTACCATATAGAGATCAGAATTCATGGCAGACCTCTATTTTAAATCCACAAAGACTGAGTTGAAGTTAAATAGATGCTTGGAAAGTGTTTATAAATGATGTGTAGATTTCGTAGAATAAAAGTAATGCATTAAAGCTGCACTTGAACTTAAGACTAAAACTTTGATGCAGCAGCACAGCTGTACATGCACCCAACACTGCCTCTGATCAGTTCTTTGGTGTAACTTTATCCCAAGGCCAACATTCTGCTTTTACTGAAACTGTTTGCCAGCACCTAAAAACACACGGAATAATCTGCTCAGATGACAGCAAAAATCTCCAGCGTTTTGGGAAATAAAATGAATTTATCATAAGCTTCAGCAGCTGCTATCAATAAAATTGCTAAGTAATCTCTCAATAGCAAAGGACGTGTTTTTGTTTTCGATTATCATAAATCTCCCCATTTAAAGCTCCAGCTTATAAAGCTTTAAGACATCTGTGCAAATACTGTCCAAGAACCCACCAACCAGTTGGGAATTTCCAGTGTAGGTCACAGAGAACATTCCCCCAAACAAGTCCACTACTATTTCAATCCTCTTTCATTATGAGCTCCTTAAATAATAACAGTATTATTGAAAGGTTTAGATATCAAGACAACACTTGCAATAAAAAACTGAAATGCTGGACAGGCCACTTTTATACAATCTGCTGAATGCAATCATATCTTTGTAGCATCATAGAACAGTTTGGGTTGGAAGGGACTTTTAAGATCATCATCCAGTTTCAACCCCCCGCCATGGGCAGGCTCGCCAATACAGATGTTCAGCAGCCATATCCTCAAGGTGACACTGCCTCCTGCACTGTAAAGCAATGCACAGGCAAAGCATCTCCTACTCATGTACATTATTCTCATTGCTAACCACCAAAAGAAAGCTCCTATTCATCAGAAAACTCCTGAGTCCTAAAGCAGTTTCAAATAAGTTACATGCAACATGAAGCAGACAATAATAACTGCAGTATCTTTAGATGCTCCTCATCCCTTCTAGATGATTTCATACTAGGCGTACTTTCAGTGAAGTTCAATATAACTTACTGCAGGCATGCTAACAGGTAAATTTCACTACAAATAATTCTACAAACACCACCAAATTAATGATTGCTAACTGTAGACATGGAATGCTGGATACAGCCAGCTTCACTCTTCTGGGCTGCACAGAGCTGCCCAAAGCACAAACACACATCTGAGGCCAACCCACAGCCACATGGTGGGAAGGAAAGGGAAACCCACTCCAGCCCTGCAGCTCTGAACAATCAAACTCAACCCCTCCTTGAGCCGTTTGCCAGCCCACATGATGCTTTCCATATAACCACACCATGTACATAACTGACTGTGACAAGTGGCAGGACAAACACCTCCTTCACAAGAAGCACCAATGAAAGAAATCAATTTGGGGTCTGAAAACCCCAGTGCTAATACTTTTCTGAAGGTATTTCATCACACAATGAAGAAATTCACTGTGGAAACAAAGATTCCTGCGCTGACCACTGTGCTGCCTCGTACACGATAGCACTGTTGTTGCTTTCCTGTTCAGCAACACCTTGCACACTCAGCCTTCTGCACACAGCGGCTTCAGGGAGCCAAGCAGTTGTGTGCATGGATGGCTCAGAAAGAGGAGCACTGGGAAGACCACAAAACCTGCCAGCACTGTGAGTCCTTCAGACTACAGGAGGGAAACACCAAAACCCAGAGAAAAAGAAAAAGAGCACACAGAGAGTGGCAACTGGGGCTGAGGGCACCCACCTGTGTGCTGAGATGGGAGCAGACTCTGAGCAGCTGATGGATTTCCCTGCAGGCTCTGAGGGATGCAAGGAGCCCTCCCAAGTACACTTGCCATTGTATATGTTAAACACATAGCAGCTTCTGCCTCCAAGAAACATGTAAAGCCTTCTAGGTTTACATTCCAGCGTGCGGAGGGCGTCCCTGAAGCACACCAACTATTTTATTTATGTGCTCCAAAATATCCAAGAATTCTCAATGTGAGATTCCAAATACGTCGTTACACCAAAAACCAGCTCTGAATGATGCATGAAGGGGGACACAGAAAAATCCCAGTTAACACATCAGGTAGGATATACTGTATCAGATGCAGTAAGGTGTATCCAACACTTTTCCGCTATAAAATGGAAGTCTGAAACATTTCAGTATTAAATAACTCCATTTGTGAAAGATGAAACATGATTCAGATCAGGCTTCAAAGAAAAGAAAAAAAGCCCTTCCAGTTTGACTGACAATTTTGCAGTAATTTTGTAACCCAGATCTACTGAGACCAACACCAATCTCAGCCACCATTACATAAATTACTGTCATCTTTACTATTATCCTACAACACGTAAATATTATTTCTCCACGTTTACTTTTCCTTTCTCAAAGATTTTAGATGTTTCTCTTTTAAAGAATCAAAGCTATTTTACCATTTGCATTTGTCGCTTCTGTTCACAAAAGAAATACCCTACATTTAAAGCAATCTTTGGGCATTTTGTATTTTGCTTTGTTTTGAAGCAGAGTTCTAGAGTTTATCTCACACACATTGCATTGGCAAGCTTTACTGGGAGCCCGAGCTTCATTCATGTGTTTATTTTACAAGATTTCAGCAGCCACACAGCTTTGTTTAGATGTGAACTTTCTTCCCATTCCTGATTCTCTCCCTCGCTCTCGCCTCCCATCAGACTGACACCAGATCATTTAACTCTTGTCTAATTACTCTGCTTCTTCCTTGTGGTCAACGCGATATTTTCCCACAACTGCATCCATCATTCTACACTATCTGCAGCTACTGTGCGTGTTTTTGCATACCAAGAAGTTTTTTTAGCTTACTTTCTATACTTAAAATAGTTTAAATTTATGAACAAGTAACCAGAAAACGCTTTGTTGTTGTTGTTGACACAGACAAATGCTAAGCCAGCTCCCAGAGGATTACGAATAGGCAAACAGTTTCACCTTCCAGTCCCACCACCGAATTGATTTGCAGCACTTTATTCTCAGCTAACGAAGCGTAAGGAACCAGACCAACGCACCACATCCGGCTCAGCTACCTACAAACAGGTAACCAACACCACACAAGGTGCCACGCTGTGTCCAGGACGTGACATGGGACACAGTGGAGCCCTGTAGCCCGCTGAATCACAGATTCAATGATGTTTCCATGATGATTCTGAGGCAGGGTGCCAGGCCAGAATGGGTACATCGAGGCACCTCGAGAGACACTGGGACCAGAACAAACCCCTGGGCACTGTAATGGTCCATTCGCTCTCCTCACTGCCCTCCTCACACTGAACCCCAGTGAACTGACAGTGCCACAGAACTGCACGCAATGTATTAACTAGAACTTGTTAGTAGAACTTGTCAAAAACAATAAAAATCAACTGAACGTAATCGGGAAATAGGTAACTGAATGGTTAAAAGGTATGGTTTGGATAGGGAAACTTGGATCCAATAGTTTGGACTCAGTAACTTGGGAACTGAGTTTGTGGTACTGGATTCATAAAACACGAACAAAAGTCAACACTGGTAATGATACTGAATGTGAACTAGAGGTAAAGCACTACTCAACACGGTAAAGTTAAACCAAATATTAATTTCATTTGATGTTAAATTGTCAATACTGATGCTAAACTATACAAGCAGTACACGCTCGTTTGTAAAAGGGAGAGCTCGCAGTAACGCTCGCCACGAAGATGGAGCTCGTTAGCTCACAAAGTCACTGTGCAGAACACCGACCTGTAAGCAAGGCACGTGGCGTTCGCAGCTGAGAGCCGCAAACAGCCGCGGGACGCGGGCAGCACCGCAAGGCGCAGCGCAGCTCAGCCCTGCTTACCTAACAGCACCTGCCAGCAGCTATGGCTGCTTCTCCAGAGATCTCGTTGCGGGCTGACTTACAGCACATCGCTTCCACGCTGCCCCTTATAAACTTACATTTTCCTTTACCTCAGCAGCTGTGAAGCCCCGCTCCGTGCCTTGGCTGTCATTTGTCCCCGTCCCAGCACCTCACCTCGGTGCTGCGCCCCTCAAACATCACATTACCACCAAAGAAAAGCAAGCACGGGCACAGAAGTAGGTTATAGTGCTGCCACGTGATAGAACAGCGCAACAATAAGGAGGAGAAAAAAAATAGAAAACGCAAAGTAAAAACGATCAGCAAGAAACACACGGAAAGGAGAAAACTTTTTGACAGGAGGGATCTTTCCTGCAGCCCGGGGCTGCCGAAGGTGCGGCGGATGGCGGCGTTGCGTTGGGGGAACCCGCGGGGCTGCGCTGCCGCTGCCGCTGCTCGCCACACGCGCCCAACCTCGCGGGAAAAGGGGAGCAGCGCAGTCCGGCCCCGCCGTCCCGGAGCACTGCGGGACATGCGGCTGCTGCTCCGCAGCCCGGCGTCCCCACGGCCGTGGGAAGGCACCCGCCTCCCCCGACCAGCACGGCGCCTGTCAGAACGGCGTTCCCTCCCCGACCCTACCGGCAAGGAGCGGCAGCCCCTTCCCTTCGGCGCTCCGGGCCCGCTGTTCTCCCCCGACCTACCGACACGGAGAGCGGGGCAGCGCGAGCGCCGGCAGCCGCCGGTCCCCTGTCACAGCCTGAGCGCATCCCTAAGCCGCATCTCGCTCCCCGCCGTCCCCCGCGCCTCAAGGTCACCCCGGCGCGGAAGCAGCCCCCGGGGATCGCTTCTCCCCGCAGCCCGTCCCCGCGCCGCGCCCCGCTCCTACCTGAGGCGGCCAAAGGAGCGGAGCGGCCGGGAGCGCGGAGGCGGCCGCCGTCCCCGAGCGGCGGCACGCGGGGAGCCGGGCCGCGCGGCGCCTCCCTCCCGCGCCTGGCCGCTGCGCTGCGCTGGGCGGCGGCGCTCCGTCAGACTTAGCGGGGCCGCGGCGAGCGGGGAAGCCCCGGGGGGCGGGGGGACGGGCAGCGCCTCTCCCCTCCCCGCCGAGGTACCGGCCCCGGCGGAGCGCAGCGTCCCCGGCAGGGCTAGGGCTCCCCTCAGCGGGGAGAGGCCGGCGACGCGCGCGGCGCTGCCCCCGGCTCGAGAGCGGGACCCCCCGCGGCCCGAAGCGCGAGAACGGGTGTGCTGAGGGCTACGGGCAGCGCCCCTCAGCGGGACGCTGGGATTCGCCTCCCCGCAGCGTCGGGGCACCGCGCGGGCGGGGCTGACCGCCTCAGCGAGAGGGGCTGCGGTGCAGCTGTCAGGGGCACGCGGCCCCCTGCTCCCAATCCTGCAGTCCCCTCCCCGTCCTGCGCCCTTCGTACCCGCGGCGCTCAGCCGGCGATCTCCGTAAGACGCGAAGCGGCCCGCCCGGGCCTCACCTCGCTGCCAAAGGAAGGATCCGGCCCTGGGACACAGCAGCCGGCACAGGTAGCGTTGCACTCTGGAAAGGTGGTGCAGGTGGTGAACGGTACGCAGAGCCACGAACTGGCACTCCAGCCAAAAATCTATGCAGATTTCAATGCTCTTCAACCGACCCACGTCTCTACAACACTTTCAGAGTAACTGAAGTTGGGTTTTTAACAAAGCCGTCTTTTTTTTTTATTATTTAACATTACATTTCCTAAAAGTTCTGCTGGACCAGATGGCCTTTCTACCACAGGAGTTAAAGCAGTTACCAAACAGCGTGAGAGCTGAGCTGAAATGGAGTACAGTGGGAGAGCAGACAAAAGCACTGCTAGGTGGTGTGGCTGTGGTGTAAAGGACTCATAGCCATCACCTAACAGCTGCAGACTGGAAATCCTCCACCCTGTTATTGGTGAATAGCTGTGCAGTCCAGCCTGGGTTCTTGGACAGCTGATACACTGTTAATTATATTCTGATTCCTATCTTTGCTTGAACACCATTTGAATTCCAGCCTTACCCTTATCTCAGAAAGGACTTAGGAAAAGTAGGACAGCCAATGGCACGCAGGTACCAGGCTCTCCCTGTCTCTTAGCTATTTCCAGCTTGCTTGAGACTAAGAGGAGCTGTAACTATATCTTGGTGGTAACTTCAGGCCATCTAGTTAGCAAAACACAAACCTGGAGTTCTCACAAAGTTCAGTTTCTACCTTTGAGGAAAAAAAATTTATATTAAAAAAAATGAGAGACCTGTAACTATTCTGCAAGCGTCTGCATTGGTTTTCTCCTTTGATCTCAAACTCCATGCTGACTGCCAGCTGCACATCAGCATCTCTGCTGCTTTCCCCAGCACATCGCTCTGTGTCATCACGAAGATCAAACTGAGAAAAACTCATCAAAAATACCCTCATCTCTGTTTTAACAATGCTTGGAAAGATGGCAGAGAAAGCCTGAATGGAGCGTTTACCAAAATAATCATGCAAGCATTAGGTAAATCTGGAGCTATTTTCAGCTTGTGCTTATTAATCATTTAAAGCAGATGATTGGAGTATTGTTTGAAGAGCATTAGTCTTGCGTTCTTACTCAGTGCATGCAAACATCCAACTAATAATTCCATGCTGCATTAAAAACATGTCCTACAAACTGTTTTCACAAAAATACACAATTCTCTGCCCAGCCACACCTTGCAGCTCTGGGTTTGAGTGTACACAGGACAGCCTCCTGCATATGACTCTTCTCATCAGAACACCCACAGCTGGGCAGCTCCTGCAGCTGGACTAATAACTGCAGAGCAGCACAAACACCACCTTAAGACATTCAGCCTCTACAACTGATTTTCGCATGATGGTGAAATTGCCAAAGCATACGGCTGTTTATCACTGTGATAAACAATAGGAGCATGAGCAACTTTCATTTTGCTCTCTTCTGCCTATAAAAATCCTTTCCCATGAAAATGTACACCATATATATATACTTTCTGACAGTTTTAGGAGCTATCTTTTTACAGAGAACACAGGACAGTTTCCACAGTCTTTCTTTGAATATCTCTATCTTCTACTGCAGAATTTCTTGGAACTCTTGCATCCAGATTTTAATAAGACTGTAAGATAAAACACACTGCTTTATCACAGCAGCTCCAACTAATCTCCTATAATTCAGCACTTCCCAGTTTGTTTTGGAGCTTAGGACCAGTTCTGTAAGGGCTTTTCCTAAATTCACTATATGTTATTTCAGGTTTGGCTATTGTTTTAAACAGGAAAATGAGAAGGAATTTAAATTGGGAATATAGGCTTAGTAGAGGGGATTTGCTTTGTCAAAGTAATTTGAAGGAGCAGAGATCACATAATACCAATTGCTTTGGTACCATGCATGCCTTAAATTTGAATGACCTAATAATGAACTGTATTTGTCAGACACTTCTTCTCACATTTCAGCTTCATTTTGTTTTCACAAACTAGACCTTCATTTCCATGCTACTAAAACAGAGGAGGAATTTCAAGGACATCTCAGAAGGGAGGGAACGATGGATGCCAACTCAATAGCTTATAGTCTGGATGTAATTATAAGAATGAAATAGCAATACGTCGTATTTCAATGTGCTTGATGAACTTTCTAAAAATAGGCATCTATATAAAACAAAGGTGCTGTTTTTTATCAAACATACAACTCATCCTCTGTCCCAATTAATCCATATGCACTTAGAGTTTACCTCAGAAGTGCTGCTGGTGCCAAATGGCAACTCTATGAATGGAAGTGAAGAACACCTGAGCTGCCAAAGAACGTAGTACATGGATTGAGAGAGCAAAATGCAACTGTACAAACTGTCATCATTCCTCACAAAGCAGGCAGAAGCGTTGCATCAGGAGTCTTCACACAACAGTACAGATCTTGGTGAAATATGAAGGCTGGGAAGGAGATTTGGAGGACCAGCATTTAGCTTACAGCCATCAAGTCCTTACCCTTTTAGTGCAGTCAGATGTTTAATTACAAGTACGTTCAGATGCATTCTTTGTTGCTCTTAGGAAAAAACTCTCATGGTATCGGATGCCACCAAGCTACGGCACAGGGCCAGAATCTGATACAGTAGAAAGCATACCCCTGTGAATCACCAGTGTGATCTCCTGCAGTAACTTCACACCCTCACATCACAGGCTCTCAGTCAAAAGCCAACCAGTCCTACATCTCTGTTGTTTTCACCAGCCAAAGTAACAGCAGACAAAGGCTGTGACAGTAACACGTTCCCTGACGTTGCCATGAAGTCACCCTGTCGTGGTTCTGCATTGTGAAGGTGCTTTTCATATGGAAAACTGGAATGTCATACATGCTGCAGGAAAAGACTAAAAGGTAACAAAAACCTGCCCAATTTTATTTAAAAAAAAAAAAAAAAAAGCTTTGCCAGGGGACTGGGACGTTCTGCAGCTATTATTTACAGTTCAAATTCAGCATCAACGCAAGAAGTGCTGGAGTTGAGTGTAAAACACATTATATCTATACACACAAAATGCCCTTGAAATGGTCCGGCTTCATCTGTGCAAGAAGTAGAGACTTCCACCTGCTGTTAGTAGCAATCAGAGAGACAGGACTCAGGGTCTGAGCAAAGCTCCTGTTTGCAGATGCTGTTGCATTTGGTGACCCTGCCTAGAAATTAAATTGACTAGAAGTTAACCTTGATTTCTCCAAAAAAATGAATCTGCTGCTTCCCTAGCAAAAGGTGTTCTCAAATTCAGTAACTGGTTAAAGCTGACATCAAACTGATGATCTTACACCCAAAGAGCACTCAGTCACAAACAGTACATTTGGAATCTGGTGGTGGTGTTCCTAATACCTCTGTTATAAACAAACTAACAAACAAGCCCACAAACAAACCCACTGCAACTTCAACAAAGAATTGAAAGAATATGGCCAATGGAGTGAACATAATGCAATGATTATATATTTTCTGAAAGGGCCACAAGTTACTGTGCCAGATGCATGCCCTGACTTGTTTTCTTATAACTGAATAGGAAATCATAGCAACATATCAAGAAAAAAGACAACTTTTGGCTCTGTTTTAACTAGATTCAATGATAAATAATGTCCAGCATGGTTCTTTTATATATATATATTTTTTTCCTACTACCTGATTGACTTTGTGTTCCAAGACAAATACTGATGAGGGACGCCATGGTTTGCCTGACCCTCAGTGCTAGAAGCAAGGATTGTGAATGGGAAGGATAATTAAATCCTTGGGCGTGGGATATGGGTCATTTCAGAAGTAAGAGTGAAATCCAAAAAGCAGTGAAGACATAAAGCGATACGTAAAGGTCAGTGCTGGAAAACAAGCTGACTACTGGGAAACTTGTCTCAACATTCCCATAAATTAAAAGTCAGCCCTTGCTTTCTGCAGCAGCTTCCCAAGGGGAAACAGACTCATTGATTTAAATACTAGTTGTCCTCTGTGGTTTCAGTGGAAATTTCCAGAATAAATATAACACCAAATCCCTAAAAGAAAATATTTATCAATAACAGAATTCTTGTTGCAAATAAAGAAGGATTTAGAAAGGCAAACACAGAACCTACAAAATGGTCCCAGTGGTCACTGTACAAATATAAGGTTAAGCTTGCTGCTGTTTAGATAAGAATTATTCATTTGCTTTGAGAATAACATCATTGTAGAGTATCTTCCAAAGATGGAAGGCTGTCAGTAACATTCATGCTCTTTTGTCCCTTACCTTTAATATTTAAGGACTTAATGAAAAACAGTGCAAGGGCAAGGCACGTCTGCCAACACACATTTTATGCTTTAATTTTAATTAAAGTGATTGCTTTAATTCATAGATGGCAGAAAAAATCACCAGGAAGTGCTTGGATCCATTCAGGAGAGGCTGTGTCACTGCAAAAGGAAGTTAACAATGCTGTTGGAGCTCTCTGTAAATTATCAAGTCTGATTTTTCATTTTTTCAGCTTCTGGCCAACAGTTCTGCTAACAAGTACTTATTTCTCTCTAAAGATCTCTATAAGTAGGAGCTTTGAATCTCTTAGCAATTACTACAAACAAGCTCTGAGGTGAAATGAGTGTAAGCATTCTTTTCAGACAAACTCCAGTACCTCCAAGCCCATGTGCAAATTAATCCCACAGTTACCTGCATGCCTATCCCATGTCTCAGGTATCTGCATGGTTCACTGCGTAGGGAAATGGCAGCAGCCATTAGTTCATATTGTCAGCGTGTGTGGCAGTAACATTTGCAGGTGATCTCACCAATAGGCTCTCATTCTTAAGTGTGAGTTCTCAGCAGGGTCTAAGTGTTTATCGTCGTGATTACACAGGCTTGTATTTGCTATACTTCAGCACAATGCTGAACTATGGAGCATTCCTCCTAAACTCGAGTGTGCATACACACAGACACATAGGAAACCAAAAGAGAAATAAATACAGCCAGATGGCATCCCACATTTCCTAGGACACATTCACTATTACTATTTGCATCTTCCCATTATCTGGAGAGAAGTTTAAGGTGACCACAGACCTGCCTTAGGAACAGGATTAATCTCTTGCACAGTTGTATAATTAGTTTCACATACTTGTCTATTGATCCTGGGCACATAGTTTAGTGATGCATGCAAACAGTGGAAAGGAAAAAAGGTAGACATGCAATTCAGTACAGACAGAAGTAGTACAAGTCCTTGTTCTTGCTTTTCATTTAGCTTTTGTTTTCTAGTAGCAGTTCAGCAACTTATTGATTTACATTGATCTAGAACTTTGAGGTAAAAAATTATTCCTGGTTTAAAATTACTTTTAATTATTTTCAGACAATAATTTCTGATTTTATTTGCATCAGTATGAATTCATAATGACTGCTCCAAACTAAGGAGAAAAAACATCCAAACAAGTTTTGTATTAAGGTTTGAGTGACTTTACAGCAAAACAGACCAACAGCCCCCTGGGCAGCATTAGGCAGAGCACTGGCAGCAGGTCCAGGGGTGGAATCCATGCCCTGCCCAGTGGTGGTGGCACTCTGCTGGCATGCAGTGTCTGTGCCTGGGGGCTCTCAGTCCAGGAGAGGCAGGGGCTGAGTGGAGGGAGCAAACAGGGGGGTGTGGGGGCAATTGAGGAACTGGAGCATCTGTCCTGTGTGGAGAGGCTGAGAGTCAGGTCTGTTCTGCCTGCAGAAAGAGAACTTGGGGGATCTTAAAGATGTGACTGTGGGCAGGAACAAAAAAGATGGAGCTAGATGGCAGCACAAGAGGAATGGACACAAACTGTAATACAGGAGATTCTGTATAAACAACAACAACAAAAAAAATCACACTTTTTCTTACTGTGAGGGTGGTCAAACAGTGCCACAGACTGCCAAGAGAGGCTGTGGAGCCTTCATCCTTGGAGATCCACAAAACCCAACTGGACACAGTCCTGGGCAACCTGCTAGATTTGAATGTGCTTTAAAAGGGCAGTTGGAGGTACCTTTCAGCTTCAACTATCCTACGTCCTGTAAACATAAATGAAATTGGCCTCCCCACCACCACCTTGATTACACAGTCAGATTTCTTGAAACTTTTTTCTTATTCCTATCACAATGAAAATTGTCACATGCAGTTTTAAACCTGATCTCTATCAGCAAGTTGTTACTGATAAGGAGCATCCAAACTACAGCATCTCCCAATGCAACTTCGTATGCAGTTTTTAACTAATCATCTTGGATAGGACAACATAAGAATGGATTTTGTTTTCAAATGCTTTTATGGAGTGATTTAAGTTTCTCTGAATATAATGATGTTGGAAATACCAGTTATCTAGCATATTCTGATGATAATTGGACAAGAACTATGTCAGGGACAGTCTTTGACAGTGCCATAATACAACAGATAACACACATCCCATCCACCTTGCCAAAGGAAAAAAAAAAAAAACCAAAGGATTTAAGATTTGATTACCTCTTAGAGTGGTTTATGCTTTTTCTTATAAGTATGTGGTAACCCACCACAAACAAGTCAATGGGAGAAGTACAATATTATCCTCCTAAGATGCAATTTGCATGTTTTAGATTTCACTTCAATGCCAGCTCAAATGATGAGTCTCAGTTACTCTGCTATTGCTGCCGGGCTGATGCATATTCTGTCCTCGCTCACAAACACTACCTAATGAGGCAAATATTTTTGTATGTTACATTACAATGTGTAGATCTCAAAATAAACAAGATTATCTGACTGGAGGGCAGAGGAAACACATCCTGATGTGCTTCCAGAGCAAGGCAGCTAAAAAGATTGCTACACATCTAGCTGTCCTAGCTAGGCCTGGAGAGCAGGGATCACAGCAGCAGGCACAAGTTGGGGTATGCTGGAAAAAACAAAAGCTGGGACAGCATTTGAATAATTGGGGTGGGTGGTCTGGTGTCCTTCTGTGATGGCTTGGTCAAACAAGGCCCTGAGCATTAGAGAAAGCCTCATTTGAGGTTGGATGACTTGTTTTCTTCAGAAACAAACAGTACCAAGGCTTCCTTCCCCCACACACAGCTCATCTGGTCAATCCAAACTGTTTCCTTACCTTCTCTGCTGGTGGAAAGGAGCAAGGCATTTTGGAGAGGCACGCAGTTCTGGTGTGGGTGCATTCCTCACCAAAGCAACGAACCGCCTCAGCAGGTGAGGGGAGCAGCTGCTGGGAGCCATAGTGCTCCTCATAACAGCAGAGCCCTGATGGTGGGGGAATCAAATCCAGAAAAACCACCACTAATGTCAGAAGGGCACAGCAGTTCATGCAGGGCACACTGCTCTTTCCAATTGAGTCCACAAGAGGACAGTTCTGCTAATCCCAACATGGTGACCGCTCCACCTGGTAGGCAGGCAGAGGCAGTACAAGCTGACCAGCAATGCTCAGTGTTGTTACCAGCAGCACAGTCTGGCTGGAGGCCAGGGGTTGGTACTGGGTCTGGTCTTATTCAACGTGTTCATCAATAACCTGGATGAGGACAGGCTGAGCAACCTGGGTCTGTTTAGCCTGGGGAAAAGAAAACCAAGGGATCTGATAACTGCTTACACATACCTAAAGGGGGGAGTGGGGGATGCAAATGGATGAAGCCAGGCTCTTCTGAGTGATGCATAGCAATAGGACAAGGAGTAATGGGCTAGAACTTGAAAATAGGAAATTCTGTACTAACATGGGGAAGAACTTATTTACAGTAAGGGCGATGAAGCACTGGAACAGACTGCCCACAGAGGTACTGGAGTCTCCTTCTGTGGAGATATTCAAGCCTCCCCTGGACACTCACCTGTGTGACCTACTGTTGCACACCTGCTTTAGCAGGGGGTTGGACTCATCTCTTCAGCTCCCTTCCAACACCTGTGATTCTGTGAAGGCATTTAAACAGAAGGGAGGTACCAAAGATGGGCTGCCCTCTTAACAGGGGAACAAGGCAGGCAGAGCAAGGTCTTGTAAATGAAGTTATCACTGTTCCTCTGAGTTTTCTGTTGTCTCCCATGGTTTATTTCTTGGGTACACTGAAGTTTGCATTTCAAATATATATTTGATTCAATCTTACGTGAGCTTCAATTAAAAAAAACAAAACAATCCAGAAATATCTGCCCTGAGGCAAATATAAAAGGTTGAGGTGAGGCAGCAAATCAGCTCATTGCACAAAATGCTCTCTTCCCAGATACTGTGATCATTTTCCAATCTGCAAATAAGCACAAAGAGTAGTGCACGTGCAGTTATGTGACAGCAAGAGGAGAGGAAGCCTAACTACGAAGATAGATTTGAAGAAAGGCTGTTGTATTACACAGCACATCAGAAAACCCTGAAAGGAAAAACAACCGTCTACCACAGTAAGTACAGCAAAAAGATCGTTCCTTAAAGCTGTTCAGAGTATATATGCACTCTACTTTTAACAAACTGCGATGGCATAAATTAATCAGAAATCCTATACTAAAACAGTAATTACTGCAAAGTTGTACATAAGGGAGTGTTCAAATATTAATCAGTACTTTTGTACAATATTCTTGTAATTGTATAACTCATTGGAATCTGAGTAGAAATGAATCTAGATAGTGGCATTCTCTTTACATTGGCAGTCACAGTGGTTTCTCAGTTGTAGGCATACATGCAGAATCTCCATTAATCTCTCATCTTTTTCCCCCCCCCACTCCTATTCCTTTATCATATTGTTAAACAGTAGGCAAATGAATTGTACCCAATTTTTAGCACACTGAAAAGTTAATGAAAAGTTAAATACAACTTGTGTGTGTGATTGCACAAAGCACTTATTTGACCTTGCTAAGCCTTAAAAGGCATTCTAAGATTAGCCTGGCATGTATTTTGAGTGTACAAAAAATACAGAATTTGGTCTTAAAATGCTGGTACAGATGTTTCATGCCTAAACCCTCATTATTTATAGGAGGTAACTCAAATTTAAAGTGGGTAAACCCTCATTTGTGTGGAAAAGTACTGCATGTATTCTGATGCCACCTCGTCAAGCTACAACCTTCAATAAATCACATTTTGCACAGGAATGAACAAAAACTGTGCCTGTGTTTCCATGCACAAAACAAGATGTACAACACTGCAGCAATGCCAGTTTACAGTTAAGCAAATATGTGGAGCTGGGAGAGGGGAGCAGGCAGAAAAAGGTGAAGGGGAGAGAGAAGCTCAGCCCTTCCACCCCTTTCAGTTTTGGGAGCCCCAGAAGCCCAGGGTAACAACACTTTCATCCTCTAGCTCGCTTCTGCATTTCCTCCATTTGTTATGTCTCACTTCAATGCTCTGCCTTCATTCTCTTATTCAAACACAGAGGAAAGCCTATTACATGAAAGTGAGTAGACAGACTAAGGGCAGAACAAACTGCCATACTTCCAGCAATACATTAGCAAAACAAAAAAAAGGATGTTTTATTCTGTGCATTATTTCCTGTTGTTGCAGAACACCACACTTTGAGATCTGACGTAGCAGGCTGTACCAACTCATTAGCCCTACAAGGAAGACAATGCTAAGAGTTGCTTGCATGTAACTATTTGTGAAAGAGACACTATCTTACGGAGCTGAAAACTCATATTTCTCTTGATATATCTAAAAAGTTTCAGAGTCAGCAAGTTTGATACTGTACTTGAGATATAAATACTTTCATTACTTCTGCTCTACCGTGCTGAGAACTCCAGCACTGTGCTTCAGCCCCAGGTGACAGAGGAATATCATGCCGTATGTGTCCTCTGAGCTGTGAGATTTTTGATATCAATGATCTGCTAGAGAAAAAAGAATATCCAACAGGAAATCCTAATGGGCACCAAGCAGGTGCATGCATATCAGAAACCACAGTCCTTGTCTCAAATTCTTGCTACTACTGACCTTAAAATCCTAAGGATATCACTAACTAATATTTTTATTTCCTCGTAAGAATTCACTTTTCTTGAATAAATCTTTATTTCCACCTCTACAGTCTTTTTGTTTGTACTCATCATTGTATGTCATTGTTTTATTGCAAAATTCCTGATTTCCACAGTATAAATTCCTGGTCAAGCTGAACATATCTGACCACCAGCTGCAAAGATTTATTTCCCCACATACAACCATCTGTAAAATGTTCTCTACTTTTGCCAGTTCAGAATTAATGTAACACACCACAGCTTTTCTGCAGCTTTAGCATTAGCCATTTAATCAGGACATTTTTAATCGTGATGTTAGATCTAGCTGAAGGTTATATTTAATGCTGTATGCAACAGCCGGCTGATAAACCACAGCATCTGACTGAAAACAGACAGTAATTCTTCCTACTAAACTCAAACACCCCCAAGTGCCATTTTTTCAACTTCCTATGGAAAACCACTGACAAACCACAAACATCTGCTTCAGGAACTGCCTCCGTATCTGCAGCACTGCACCAAGCACCACCAAGCTGTGGTCCCTCAATGGTGCCAGGGCTGGGCATCCTGCAAGACGTCCTTATGCTTCTCTGTGCAACACCTCTCGACATTCTAAACACACATGATCTTTAGGGAACATACAAGCTTTACTTTTGAAAGGCAGATGTTAAATTTTTTCTTCCAGAAGCAAAAAAAATGGCATCATTTTAGGTAGTAGTGATCTCTTACATTAACGAGATGCTCTGCCTCCTTCTAGAGCACCATCACAGACCGAGTCATAAATGATCAGTGGGAAAGTCTGAGTCTTGGCTATGAGTTTTATGATGCTAAAACTAAAATGGAATAATGCCCAGATAACGTCACTGTTGTTGGCACTGTTATCACTACTGTGATTTCACTGTCCGAAATTCTGGCACTGAGGAACTATTCCTTTTTGAAATAACCAGCGTCACAGATAGCCTTTCGTTACTGACACACTAAACATCTCCATTTTATGAATGAAATGAATGCATTTCTGTTAACAGAGATAAGGTATTGCTCTGAGAAACTCATTCTAGGTTAAGGAATATATTCAACAAAGGCGGAAAAAATTCTGAACCAGCCCTGGACTATTGTCATAAGAGACATGAGTACGTAGAAAATTCCATTAACCCTACAGCTCTGCACTTTGTTTAGAGCCCAGGACTGGAATTTATTTGCTTTTTTGGTTAACATCCCATCACAGTTATCCAGGGTTTCATTCTAGAACAATACAGTTCTCAGCTTGCATTCAGTATGAATTTCATATTATCATATTATTCATATTAAATATATATCATGTTTCATATTATCCATATTATTGCTTTCCCCTCTCAGAAGCCCCTTCACAACAAACAAACACTTGAACTGTCTTCTACTGACAGAACCCTGTGTAATACACAAAAGTGCCGAGACCCCCACAACACAAAACAGCTGCCTACAACTGAAAAAGAGTCATTACATATTGTAAAGGGAACAATACATTCAAAAACTTTTCCTACTGCAAGTGAAATAGCTTTAAATAGGGAATATTTTAGGCATGTTATTACATAGGGATATTAAAAAATCTTAAGTAGTTTATAATTGCCCCAGGTTAATTACTTTGGCTTCTTACTACTCTTGTCACCCTAAAACCATTTGCTTAAGGACACAGTCTTGCAATAAAGGCTACATAGACTACAGACACTCTGCTTTCTTTCTCCAGTATTCTTTTTCTTCATCACATACATTTGCATGCAACATCTTTCACTTCATTCCAGCTTCTTTCCTTTCTTCTTCCTATTACAACATAAACTAATTAAGAATGAACACACTGCCAGCATAGTGACTCCTTGGTCAGTTTCTCTATTTTTGCTTTGACATAACAAACGTTCACACTATGAGTGGCAGCTTTGGGAAGAATGAAGTAGAGCTGATGCTTTGCCCCTGAGCTGAGCAGAAAGCAGGACAAGACTCGCAGGCAATCTCAAGCTAAAGCCTCAAAATGCAAACCTACAAAATAATCCGCCTATTTCTTGGCCTTGAAAGAAGCCACGCTCCTCACCCCACCACCAACACCACTGTTCATGTCACATACCCATGATGAAGCTAACAAGAAAAGCCACAGCCTCATTTTTAAAACTTCAGCACATCACAGAAACAACTCAGAAGTGGAAATTAACTCTCAATGGGCTGAGCAACAAGGCTTCAAAGGGACTCTAAATATGAAAAAATAAAAATATACATTACTGAACTGTCAGCTGCAAAATATCATTTGGCAAACAGCAACATCTTATCCTTTAGGAACTTCCAAGCATGAAATAAGGAAAAGGAAAGCAATGGTTTCAGATCAGTGTTTTGCTGCACCTCTCATAACAAACCAACCTTTACCATAGGCCTGTGCATCCACTAAGAAGCCAGCAGAAAATATTATTTATCCAAATAACAGAGAACAGTGCTAAATATTTGACAGTTCTGTCCAACTCAGTGTTGGCAAGATCACTATCATTCTTCACGAGATGCATTTTGTATTCATATTTTGTACTTCATGTTGCTGCCATAAAAAAGCCATTTGGACAGATCATTAAGTCCAGGTCTCTGCTGTCTTTCTGTACATTTTTTTCTCCTTTTTTAAACAGGAAAGATTAATATTACTGGTTATTGCCATTTTCCTTGAAGATGATTCAGAACTACACAATATAAAAGGAAGAGAGTCTAGTAGTATACAGTGTAGAAATAATATTAATCCTGTACTACTGACCCTCAGCATACTTGAAAGAGCACAAATACAGATGTTCTGACACTATTCTTTCACTAGGGATTACATCCTCACAAAATTAATCATTTATATCAGAAGAGGCTATTTTTTTCCCTTCAAATGTACTGATTTTTCACACATTTTATCTTAGGATGGGAAAGCAGAAACTGCTGAGGTTTTCAAAACACCCAAAAAAGGTGAACTGCAAACAGCTTTCCTGCTATCTCATTTGGCACACTAAGATCAGAAGTAAGCTCTTCCCAAACCCAGACAACGAGTAGGATAGCCAGTGATTTGCAGCAGAAGCTAAACATTCAGATTTGTTTGAGTGTCTCCTCTTTGCTGTTCTTTGGAACACACAGCCATCATGCACATGGCAAAACAACAATCTGGTTCTTATGTATGTTTGTTTTTGATTGTTTACCCTCTTTCTATGCCTTCAATCCAATCACTTTCACTCCCTTGGCAGAGCTGATGGTTTCAGTTAGACACCAGTCATTTCACATCAGGTGAATGACAGATTCCTGAAGGTACTCAAACAGTGTCACCAAAATCTCACTTGTGCACATAAACAGCTGATAAACCACATTCAGAATAGCTCACTATGTATATTCAAACGCAGGTCTCACCTAACCAGTGTCTGTGCTGCCAAACTTCTTCCGGATGACAAAATACGGTAAAATGTAAGAACAAACAGCAGGCACAGTAAAAGCATCTAAGCTGCAAAAGAAGTGTTCAAAATGTTCAGATCAGAACAATGGACACGTTATTGTAGAAATCTCAACAGAAGATAGACATCTCGGAACTAATAAGCAGTTTATTTCGTTCCTTCCACAATCATTTTCACAGATAAGCTAATGAGAGGCTAGAATTTGTAAGCGTATGTTTTTAAACTTGTCTTTTGCTTAGGTGACGAAATAAACTTCAAAAAATGAGTCAAAAAAGCTCTGAGAAGTTTTTCCAGTCTAACCCCAGCTCCAGGAGGAACATTCTGTATCCAAACCATTCCTTGGAGTCCCACTTCTTAAACCCATCCCTGCCCTTAAACCCTCCTAGGCCTCCCATTCCAGGAGCAGATTATATTTATAATCAGAAGGCTTTTCCTGATGTGTGGCCTAAATTCCCATCCAATTTAACTGAGAACTTCTTGAAGCAGATTCATTACTATTCTCTTTGCAGTTATCATTTATTCATTTGTAGAGTCACAGCAGTTCACCCTCAGAGTCTTGCCTGCAATTCTTTAGATCTTTCCTCATAGTTCACAGTTCCCAAACCACACTCCTGCTTCCCCCACTGGATTCCCTCTGAAGTGTCAACATCTTCCTCACCTTCCCTGATACTGGATACAGGGCTCAGTGGGAACACTCTCAGTACTCAAGCAGAAGGATCGCCTCCCTTGTTTATACATCCAGGTGCTTTTTGTTTATTTTTGTAATTTTAATTTACTTTTTTTTTTTTTTTTAGCAAGAGTAGGAAATTACTGGTCCATGTTTAATCTCTAAGCCAATTCAACCTCCTTTACTTTGAAGCTATTAATTTTGAACAGCAAAGTCCTCTTTTTTTTTCTTTCTTTGTTTTTGCCTGTTCAATTGCCAGAGTATTCAACTTCTCATCCTATAAACATTCACTGATCTTCAGGAATGTTCAGGATCCTTCATCCTTGTCTAGACATTATCATGTCCATAAGCAGGATTTGCAGCATCACATCTCCTACACTAAATTTGCTGTGTTTCTTACTGTTTTCCCTTCCCGTGATGGTGTTGGTGCTATTAATCATCCCACACATGCTCTACCTTGAGATTTTGATTGCCTTCACATTTGGAAAATTAATGACTGGAGAAGTAAAGGAAATTTGTCCTTCAGGTATACTGCAAGTGATATTCCTTGGAACTACTTTATTGCACAGATGTCCAGCTGTCATTCTCAATCAAATAGAGCAAATAGCAACTGCCAGGCTGCATTTTTACTTATTGGGGAGATTGTAGCAGCACTGTTAGAATACTAAACAGAGCTGGGAACAAAGACCAAAATTAGGATAACGCATACCGAATTGCCTCGTGTCTGCTCCAAGAATCTAAGTATATGACAGGGCAACTTTATCCTGATGGTATCTGCAAGGAATTTTTGAAGTCTTCTGAGGAGCTTTGTGACCCTTGACTGAGAACTCTGTACAGCAACTAGAAATTAACTGAAATGCCCCAGACATACTGAAATAGGAACCTTTTTTTCCCCAATTACATAAAAGCTATAATTACATTCGTTGCATAAACATTTTAACTGGGAAAAAAATTGGATAACTGAAGATACCCTCCCCCAGCACCAGTTAACCACCACTCCTAGCACAGCAAGAGTAAAATTAACTCAGTGTTCACACTGTAAAGCTTCTCAATGTGGATGATACTGTGCTCTCCTTCTGTCTCTCAAAGAAAGAAAACGTCTGAGACCATTCTGAAGTCCCCCTTTTTTTACACAGCTACATACATTAGATTTTTCTCCAATCTCTTTAATCAGTGTCAGGGGACTCATCCCATAAGAAATCAGTAATTTCTCTGTGCTAAACTAGCAATGACAAGGATACTGTGACTTCATCCTTGCTGAGCTGCCTTTTTTCCTGAAACCAGTCTTCTCCCTGGAGCTTACATCTGATTCCAACATTCACTACTTTTTTTACTGCCTAAAAGCAAAACAGAAATGCAAGTTTTTTGCCTGCTGCACATACTCACCTGAAGAAGAGAATAAAATGACTGTGCTGAGCTGGACTGATTTATTCTGCAGAAAGATGAGAACCAGATGACAGGGAAGGAGCAGCCCTGTTGCTGTCCTGCACAGACCACTCAGCTGGTATCTCTGAGCAAAGTGTGACAAGGACATCAGCCTACTGCCAGTCCTGGCTGATATCAGAGCCTTCTCACACTCTTAGAGGGTGCCAGCTGAGATGAGCTAGGGAATCAATTCTTAACTATTAGGAATAGGATGGGTATGGAATCACTCTGAGCCCAAACCAGAGATCCAAACCAGAGCAGGCAACTATTTGAGAGTGGGTGGGCAGGGCGAGGGAAGAGCCATGCGTGAGGAAAAAAGACATCTCTATTTTCCTTTTGCAAACCACAGCTGGATACAGATCAGATAACAGCTACAGTAACAGATCTATTCTGTACCAGCGCCTCCAACTCCCCTACAGCAAAGAGCTGGGTCAGCACAGTCCAGCTGCTGCAGATCACCAGATGCTGCACACATCTCAGAGAGACAGAAACGGAGATTGCTATCAGGTGAAAGGCAGCAGCAGCAGCAGGTTACAGCAGTCTGCATCAGGATTCAAGGATACAAACGCCTGCAGAGCGCAATAAATGGTGCAGCAGCTCAGGGAGCGCTGAGGCAGCATTTTTCTCCACGTGTAAAGAGGCAGTGTGGTCCAGGGCCTCGTTTACGTCAAGAGCTATTTAAAAGAGTAGTTAATTAAGTATACAAATACTGAAGGGTATCATATTGGGCCCAACCTAGATCGAGCTACAAAAGTGCATTCAAAAATCATTTAAAAAATTCTTAGGAAACTTGCCAATACAAGAATCCACAAGACAAATTCTCAGGAAATTATCAGATATTATCTAACATTAAAAGTAATAAAAATGGATGTGGAGAAGAACGGTAGAAAAAAGTATGAATTCACCCAAATGGGTCACGACCTGTTCTTAAAATTCTGTCAGTATCTGTTAGAGATAAGACCACTGCCAACTAGCAGAGCAGCAGCTGAAAGCAGAATTCAACTGTAATTCTGCCTTCTTTTAATTGCATGCTACATTAAAAAGTTAATGTAAAGCATGTTTGGAAGCATTTTCAGTAGAGTCCTCTGATAAACTTCAGTCTCATTCTTCCATTACCTGTCATAAGCAAATACACTTTTCCCCTCTGCCAACCTTCACTGCCCCTACCAAAGCCAGAAATAGCACTTATGGGCATTTCCATCCTTGTGGTGCGAGCAGACAGGAGAACATGAGAACACATCTTTCTGTTCCAGTCACTTGCAACATGAGTATCTGAGTATAGACAGAAAACCACAGCTGAGAAAGTAAAGCAACAAGGCAAAAGGAAAAAAAAAACCACACACACACACACAAAAGAAAGAAGAATAGAGTGCACACTATAGGAAAGGAAGGATGCTGTGGGGAAGCAGGGCAAAGGAATCACCATACACAATTCCCTCCGTAAGAGAGCAAGTGGAAGTGCTTTCCTACTCTGGTACCATTTATTTCCAGATTCCAGCATGAATATACCCCTGTGCTGTACTAAATAATACAAAACACAGCTAGATAACATGACAAAGTTAGAGACATTTGTATCCGTTCCACTCTGAGCGCCAGGTACATGGCATCCCTCTATTAAGGCAGCGCCTAAGTCCAAGTGTTATACTACAGGTGCTGTCTGTGCCTACGCTGCAGAAACCCTGAAAGCAGTTCAAATTTTGTTTAATTTTTTGTGAAAAGATTGTAGGCACACAGGAAAGCACCATATCACACTCCCACTGCACATCAAGTAACAGAGAAACAGGATGAGAAATCACTATGCTTCATGTTTAACCTGTACTCAGCCCTCCTTGTCTTGAAACAATGGCTTTTGTCTCTGCCTTGTTTTTCAGGCTACTCAACAGAGTATGGTACAAACCCTAATACACACTCTGGGAATCAGATGGCAGGTAGGAAACTTGCCTTCGAGCCCATGCTGCTGATGTACCAGGACTCCCGCAGTCTCACGCCCTAACCAGGCTAACTGCAGGCCTACAAAAGCACAGCCTTAGCTGACTCAGTCTCAAGATACTGCTGTGAGGATTATTTCAAATGAATGGCCCTTGCATAGGGTCTCCAGCTAAGGGACACACATACAGAAGTACCAGCAATATTTTTCCTTCAACCCCTCTCCTTTGAATCAGTAATTTAAACTCGTTACCTTTGGCAGTTAATTTTGACAGCACAGAGCCTCACAATCACTGCTGTGCTGCAGAAGATCTTTATAAACGTCCTGCACAAAGTTAAGGAAAAGCCAATTTTCATCTTTAGCATTAAATGGTCAATTTACAGAAAATCCAAGAGCAGTTCAGCTATGCCTTATGAGAAGTACGAGATTATCAGACTGAGGTCACAAAGTTGCTTCTCTTCAGGGCAGATTATTTTTTGCAATTAAGCAGCTAGAAATATATTTCAGAAAGAAAGAGTATTGCTGAAGATTTTATCCGTTTGCAACTCAGAGCGAATTCATAAAACTTGGCTGGGCTTTATGTTCACTGCAAAGCACATATAGACCAATCCAGTCCTTGCACAGGTCTCAGGCAGCCAACATCCTTAGGAAAAAAATGACATACACAAAGTCATACATCTTGAATAACAATTTAAACAAAAGGCAAGTAGATTGTCTCACTGCGGATGAAGTTAGATTTCAGTCCCTTGCCATTTCTGTTTATTCTCCATAAACAGAAAAGCAAAGTCATTTAGCTTATGAACAGCAATCTTACCTTCACAGAAGAAATGAGCCGAACATTTTTATGTGATAAAAAAAGAAACCAATATAAATCGAAGCCCCATTTGATTTCAATGTCAAAAAGACAAACAAGCTGACTTAAAGGGAAAAGTAGAGGACATTGTCCAATATTCACTAAGCTGAACAGGCCAATGATGCAGTAGGTTCAGGCACTGACATTTCTTATGCTGATAAAAATAATTTCATGTAAGCTGAAATGCCAGAGACTTGATTTACTTCAAATGAATACTTACAGGCTTCGACACGGTTCAGTAAAGCACAGTAGCTACAAGGAACATCCATTTATAAATATTTCTACTAATATAGGCTTATAAAAAAAAAATGGCTTGGTTTACATTCATAGTTAGTGTAAAGCTGAAAAACAAAGCAATGGAAAAACATGCTAAGCAAGACTTGGTTACTCTTGAAAAGCATTACTCTCTGTCAATACTCCTGCTTGCAGTTTATGTAATCTTGTTCTTAGGAAGCTAATAAAGGCACAGCAGTGACTGAGTTCAGTACTCTGCACAGAAGCAAGTTTCAACACTGGTGAGAAATGCTGAAAGTCAGTGAAACTTAGATGTGGCTTCAGTCATCCAAAACCAGCCGAAAACATCTGCAAACCATACAGGGGTTGCCTGTTGTGTCACTCACTGATAGACATACAGGCTAACACAAGAACATCTGGCAAACTGAACTGACCTTTATAAAAAAAAAAAACAACAAAAATTTTACGTAAAACCTGCTTTAAATCTGAAACCGAAACAAAAAACAGCCAAAAAAGAACTAAAACTCCCCATAACCTGATAATACCACAACCCAGTCACTAGCATTCAGTATGGACATCTTCAGATTTCAGGTTGATTGGGTTTTACCTGATCAATAGGGAGTGCTACACATTATCTTCTCTAGGAAATGTGTGAAAGTAAAGTACTCTGAACGTAGGGAAATGAGTTTGCACGTGAAGCGAATTTATTGGTCAAACTGTTGAATCCAGGGAGTTTTTTAAATCAACAACCACACACTTCATGAAAATCCAGCTAGCATGAGGGGACAAATCCAGGTGACCCTTTATGTTCAAAGCTATTGCCACAGGGTGTATGCATCACAGAGCCTTGTAGGTAACCCATGGTTTAGAAAATCAAAGATACCCTCTGCAGAAGGGCAGGCAGAGAACAGCATCACTGAGGTATGAGTCCCATTTCTTTCAGGCAAATCACTGCATAGATATCTAGGGTTAAGGTGTTGGACATGTTTCCAAATAGCTTTTACAATATTGTAAGATAACAATGAAAATACATTGTATTTGAAACCAAAGAGCAGCATATTAGACATGCACTGGTAAAAACATCCTGTGTGCAATCTGAGATGCTAGAAGTACCATACACAACTTGGATGTTAATCTAAAAGCACACTAATTTGATTTCATTTTTGTGGAAAAAAGTCCACACGGTCTTATTCATAAAAATGGAATTCTCAACATTCAGCTGTGGTGGGTATAACACTGACATATACAGTCTTCATGTTCAGGTTCTTCATGGAGATGTCCTTTGTGATCTCTGAACCAGAAAGAAGAAAAAAAAGAGATACAGAAGACAGTTAGTGCTCTTTCTTACAGGTAAAGCCATCAGTGCATTTTTTCTTTACTCGCAGGCCTACTGGTTCAGTCGAAATGGAACATGGACAGAAACTGCTCAGCTCCAGTTCCCTCCCGTTGTAACACCATGCATTAAAGGAGTTGCCAATGTGTCAGGCACACCGCTGCAGGAACTCAAGCTGCTGTTCCAGGCTACAAAGAATTGTTTCTGAAAGCACATCAGCCCACAGCTCCCAGCTTCAACCTCACACAGAACAGCATCAATCCAGAAAACCGTTTTATAATGCAATAATAAAAAGTCAACAGCACAGCGCACTGGAAACTACAGTCCCTTGCAAACATTATGTAATGGCCAGTGTAGGACAGATCAGAGATGCATCTCCTCTAGCAATCCATCACAACATGTTAATGAAGGAGTACAAGTAGATGCATATATTAATGACTTCTAATGTAAAGTGAGGATTGCAATAAACTCATGTTGCTATCTTGTCAAATATGCCTGAAGAGTTTTATACCATACCAGGTCAATTTAAGTCATTTCACATACTTCAGAATAATAATAGGATTAGGACTCAACCATAAACCTCTTTTACAGTTGTTGTGTATTTCTGCTGTGATCTTTTAGGAAACACAAATCGTAAGAAAATGTTGTGCAGCCCAAGAAATGGTGCCTTAATAAAATGTTGTGCAGCTGAATAAATGATGCCTTACAACTAAAAAGCTGGTGAGAACTGGAAATTAACTGTCATCATGCAGAGAGCATTTTTTCCAAGAAGTGAGATGCTTGCTAGCTCAATATTCCCCAACACCCACCAGCTGCAGCAAACTACACCAATAACAGAGCAGCCTGCTTTTGTTCCAAAGCTGTACCTCCCAGTATTCAAAACAATCCAAGTAACAAATATATCAGAGACCTCTTTACTAAGAAACTTCAAAGTGGTTACCACAAATACTGAAACCAAAGCAAAAGAAATTTAGGGGTTACTGTGCAGCTCTGCACACTAGAATCACTACAGACAACATAAGCAAATAAAAGATAATTTTATATTTTGGCACTGGTTCCAGCACAAGTGACAGATTAATAACATACAGAATATTTGGGTGTTTTCAGTGGAAACAATTTTGCAGCGTACTGCACTGTGTCACAGTCCTGCTGTCTGATATTCATCCTGCTCTAGCTTGGGCTCACATCCAACTGACAAAGACCAAGGCAGCGTGCGTGGTGGGGGGAGGCAAATCTATCAAGTGCATCTATGGAGATAATGCAGAAGCAGTTCGATTTTCAGTAATAGCGTCCAGCTGGAAACTGCTCCTCAAAGTTTTCTTTCCACATAACAGTATGAACATTTCTTCTAACATTAAGGTCCCCATCTTTTCTTGAAAAGCGCATCATAGACTGAGCAAATACAGCCTGCAACAAACTTCAAGTGCTATCAATTAAATAATTAAGAAGTCCATATGGATCGTGATGGTACCATTTTAAGGAGACCTCTGAGTGCAGTGCTTTGCTTCAAGCAGCACATCTACAGAGATGAGAGGTAAAACACAGTCCAAAAATTAGGGCTTTATTCCCTCATTGACATTCCCCTCCTCGAGAAACTTTTACAACAGTATGTAGAAAAAGTTACTTTGGTCTGAAGAAGCAAACTGTGAACTTGCTCTCAATGCTGTTTTGTTGTTTAAACCAGAGCACGATAGCCAACTTGCATGGTAGCATTCAAGAACAAACCCAAATCCACAAATCCTGAGAAGTGAGATATTACATGAAGCTGCTACTTTCAACATAATTACTGCTAGAAATTAGAAACTTGATTCATCAGGATGATGTAATGACATCCTATTTTCTGCGCTAATCCTCTGAAGGAAGGCTCTGCAGTTAGCACACTAGAAAGTACTGCCCCTACACCACGTGTCTTCAGAGCTACCTGTAACTTTGCTGCTTCAATCTTAGGAATAAGCAGTTCTCACCACCTGGACGTTCTGTTGGAGCCAATAACCTTTATAGATCCCTTCCAACTTCAAGACCCTTCAAATTTCTAATTTGAAGAGTGTTTTTCCAGTATTCCAGAACTGGAGAGAGGAACAGATTTATTTCTGAAAAGCTGGCAAGCTTTTGTGCAGTAAGGAGCAGATGCCCAACTTCACGTACCTGACAATGTTCATAAAGGTAGCATTTTCAAAATGGATAGCTCATTTTCCTAAGTGATTTCTTTCTCTTTTTGAAAAGGCCTTTAAAAATCAGATTTTCTATTCATAGCTCCTTTTTCTGGAATGATTCAAGCAGCTAACAGCAAACTTATTTTTAGTATCGTATTTTCCCAACCAGCAAGACTCCAGTTTTTTTGTTTTCAGAGCTACAATACTGCGATATATTGACGAAATATAAATAAGGGATTACAAAATTACTACACATACAATCATTAACTGAACTAATGTTTTCCAGAGTCATCAAATACAGTTGGTTCTATAGGCAGCATTTATCAAATAAAAAACCACCAAGATAATCACAGGATGGCTTAATTTGGAGGGGACCTTAAAGATCATCCAGCCCCATCCCTGCCATGGTCTGGCTGCCCCCCAGCTTGGGCTGCCCAGGACCCCTCCATGGCCTGGGGCACCTCCAGGGATGGCACCCACAGCTCTGGGCAGCAGTGCCAGCGCCTCACCACCCTCTGAGCAAAGGATTTCCCCCTAACATCTCACCTACATCTCACCTCTTTTAGATTAAAGCCATTCCCCCTTTGTCCTATCACTACTAGACTGTATGAAAAGTCACTGTCACTCCTGCTTGTAAGACCCCTGCAAACACTGTAAGGCCACAGTGGTCTTCCCACTGCACTGTTCATCTTCATGCTGCACACCCCCCAGCTCCCTCAGCCTTTCTTCACAGAAGAAGTGCTTCAGCTCTTTCATCATCTTGACCCTCAAGGTAAACTATGACCATTACTTATACCATAAAAAAGTTATGAAAAAAACTGCACCGTGAGAATTACATCTGAGGTAACAGAAGCATAATTTCATTGCACAAGCATGTGTTAGCTACAAAAATAAACTTCCAGGACCAAGTTCCCTATCTACGAAGCCTCAAAATGATCAGATAGTTATTTTAGCCTTTGAAGACTTGAAAAAAAAAAATGGTCTTTCAAATCAGCATGAGTGATCAGTTTATGCAATATTTAAAGCTTAAGTAGTTCTGCAGAATTGAGACTACAAATTGTGACAGCGACTCCACTGATTTCCCTTTTTGGCAAAGGTATTTGAAAAATCCTTGCTAAAACTGATACTTAATGGCTATTTATTTTCCTGTTTTGTCAGTTACTTCACTCTTTAAAAGCTAGAAACTTTTATACAATGGTTATTTTAACATCTTGACTAAATCAAATGCTGCTGTGAACTCCTTTGCCCTCTAACAATGATAGAAAAAGAAAATCAAGAATTAAGTGCAACATCAGTAACTCCTGACCAGCTACATTCCTCCCTGTCAGGTTGTACAAATAAATACATTTTTTGTTTATGCAACTAAAGTGTCATTTATACAGTCCAGTTTTACACCTTGTGCTGTTTCTAAGCACTCCTCATTTCTGCTTGTTACCTCATTCAGCACATTTTACTTCGCATGAGCTCAAAGTATCTCTAGTAAGTTTTATCAGTATTTGAGATCCACTTACAAGAATGGCATTTGAAGATTACCTGAACAGATTACAGGTCACATGAGATACTACTACTAATAAAACAACAAAAACCAACAACAAAACACGCTTCACTTGAACTGATTATAATCTTAAATCTCATCAAGTTATGTGAAGAGTGACCCCATAGCCCTACCCCCCATCACCTGACAGCTACCTCCTAAGATTTGAAAACTATTTTAAACAAGGTGTTTAATTTCTAGGAAGGTAACCTGACACGGCCAGTTACCCTTAAGAGTTACACAGCCCTCCCAAACACCTTGTACACCTGTCACCATGATCAAATGGAGACAGAATCCTTTACCTGATTCCATACTAAATGGCATTTTTCCAGGTCTGCAGAAATACCTGGCTTTGTTCATCTGCATTACCACGCAGTTTCCAACCCATTCTTCCTGTCAAGTGAAGCGTCTTGCCTTTTTCAGTAATTTTTAGGCCCCATCACCTGACTGTGCTTCCAGAAGATTCTTTGTTATTTCAGGTATGTAACTGTGATTAAACCTATTTCCCAGGCGTTCTGAGTGAAATTCAGCTGCCATGCCCAATCCAGTCTGACCTATGCGAACTACTCCAAAATAGAAGCAATTCTATGATATTCTTCCCTCCTGAAATCCACTTTTTCCAAAAGAAAATTAAAAAAAAAAAAACATCTATAGTAAAATGAGTGTTATAGGACAAATTTGAGAAGGTTCTTAAAATACTCTTCAGATTTGCTCAGTTCTAGAAAGAGATTCACTGAGTCACAGCAGCATGTAACTACCACTTCCATTGCTGAATGACCTTTCTGTTTCAAAAGTAGGACCCTTCCTACAGCCAGCTCTTGGCCATTTTGGAAGGGGAAGGCATCAGAACTCTGAACAAGTAAACATACGTGTGCTTGGAGGGTTTTATTAAATAGATGAGGGTATTATAAAATTTCCATGTACCCTTCATGCAAGCGAAGTAGAAGTCTGTGCTTACCCTGAGTCTCTGCTTCATCCAGGAACAATTTTAGCCTCCTGCTTCTGAGCCCAAAAACTTTTGCTGTTTCATGTAGAAGACCGTGGTACGTTAATCCATTCTGACCAACTGGGTTTTCCATTAGAAGAGTTCCCACTGTTCCTTTCTGACACTCTGAACAAGATAAGAAGTCCAATAATTACTGATGGGGAATGATGTTACCTCATTTATCCTGGTAAACTGAAATTCAGGACTTGTTCTTACATTTTTACTCTCTTTGTAGTCCTGTGTAATTAACCATAGGAGCCTACCTACAGATATTCATAAGTAACTTCACGAATTACAGAATCAGAAGTGTAAATATAACTGACACTATGACAAACAAAAGAAAGCCTTGCAAAGTTCCCTACCACAGTCAACTGAATAATAAGTATTTCAAACAAGGCACTCAAACCAGTAACAACTACAGAAACTGAGAAATCACATTCCGATGACCAAAAGTTCAGATAAAAAACACATTTTGCCCCAAGCAGGTTCCCAGTAGCATCTGTAGGAATCCACACATAAAAACATTCCAGAAAGGACTCATACAAGAGCTGACACTGAGCAGGTTTTCAAGTACGCAGTTTTTTCAATGAGAGATTTCAAAATGGAAGCAACCTAGATTAGAAACAATTCCATGCACATATCTGTGCTCCAAGATCAGGCTGATAATATAACTCTTCTAGCATTTAAATAGCAATAAGAGATGCTTTACAGGCTGTTACAATGTCTAGGTTAAGAGCTGGCTCCTCCTTCACCTCCCCATTCATTTCTGTTTCAATTTAAGACTCAGCTTTTAAAATAAGCTACACAGGTGAGGTGACTATCAGAGGTAGGAAAGCAATGCAGAAGGGCTCTTGTTTAAATGCCAATCCTTATCTGAAGCCAGCTCTCATCTCTCTTTCAGAAAAACATGGAGAAAAGCTAAATATAGACACTGCTTATTAGAAAGTACAGGCTAAAAGCAAAACCACTACGTATAAATGAACACGTACATACATATCTTCATCACTAAGAGATGGCATACAGACCTAGCACAAAAACCGAATGTGAGAAGAGATCACTATCCATCATACCTTGTGGCTTTGCATTTATTAACTGCAAGTTGATATACTGGCAGAGAAGAGCATCAGGAGAGCTGATGAGAGCAGGTGCCGACCCCGTTGTCACATGCAGAGTCTTTCCACTGAGACTAAGCAAGTCAGTTTTGTTTATCAGTTCTGAAAAAGAAAATGAGACCAGTCAGGCTATTACAAGGGAAGCTGAGGTCCTGCTTTCACTTCATTAGCAGACAGTAAGTCTTTCTAACTACTGACTCTGGCATGGAAGCCTTTCCCTCTTCGCAATTACTCGTCCAAGAAAGAACTTCTCCAGTCTGACAAACAGAATTTACACAGAAATAGGTATTTATTAATACTGCAGAGTACAAAATCTGCTATGGAAATTAGTTCCTACATCCCACTTCTTATGCACATAAATATGTCACATGACTACTTACTGCAATAAAAATAAACCTAAAATAAGCAAGAAATTATTTACTTAAACCAACCACTTCTACCTCATTAAATTATGACCTTTGCCTCTTCCATGACTTCACTATCTGAAGAAGCACTGGACACACATTACCACTCAACATCAGGACATCTCACATTAAACTGCAGATGACAGTACATGTATGATTAGTAGTAGTTGACCATATGATAAATAATGCCCCTTACACTAATGTTTGTGTTTAACATCAATGGTTATGATTCAGTAGATGACTCCAGTCATAAATATTTAGGAAATGAGGATGATGAGACACAAAAGAGGACTTGTAACTGAAAGGATTTCAGAAGCAACACCAGTGCCCTGAAAGCATGCAGATGGAAAACTAACGAGGCCCCTGTAATACAGATAAACAGATAAGGTACGTAAACATGCCTATCTACAACAGAGGTGAAAAAAAAAGACCAACAACCCTCCTAATGGCCATAAAACTGAAGAGACAGAAACAACACCACTCTTTGTTGTAGCTATCAAAGACCTCCAACGTCCAAATCCAGGAAGAATTAATAAACTTCTCTTTTTTTTGCCTATATATACAGTGCAGATACATGTCCTCTCCTTCTAACAGGTTTTCCTTCCGTGGCAGTTCTATCTGCACATCTCAGACTTATTTTCCATCAGGTCATATAAATGAATTTGCGATGGACTAAAGTGGCACTTTTTTTTTTAATTAACAAGGATGTTTACAATTTAAAAAAAATGGGAAAAAAAAAGAAAAAGAGATAAGGAGCAATCAGAGGGAATGCTCTTTCAAGACTTTGCTAGCTGCCAGAGAAAGTGTAATGAAGTGTGGAAGGTTTAGGAAACTGCCCTAGAGAAGAGAGTAATGAAGATTTGCTATTTCTACCCTCATATTGTATCTAAGAAGGAACTGTGCTTTTAAAGCAAACAAAACAACAACACATTTTCCCAAGTTTTGCAGTATCAAATCAACATATCAATAAATATATTACAAATAAACTTCTGGTATTTCACATAAAACAACACCAAATCCCTCATCTTTGAAAAATCAACCCATGCACAGGAGGGGCACTGCTTTTGGTTTTACATGCCAGAGAGCAAGATTAAAAAAAATAGTGGTGAATAAATATATATATTTTTCACCTGGAAAAGGAGCTAGCAGCAGTCTTTTCCTAGTGTAATTCTAAAGCAGCACTGCTTGCCAGATGCATGCAATTATTAGGTAATAGGTAGGAGACCACACTAGTGAGTGGGCTGCTTGACACAGCAAGAAGAGCCACAGCCCAAGTAACTCACAGCTCAGCCTTACACAGTTGCAGTGATCTGTGCAGGTCAACAGGGCACAAGCTACAGAAACTGCCATTTGCACATTTAATGAGCCTAGCATTTCACATTACAGGATCACTGACATTTTCACAAAGACCTCATGTACAGTGCTATCAATAGACTGCTCATATAACCCTCTAATAACAATAATAAGCAGTCAGGCACATCATTTTTTTCATATATAACATTACACTTGATAACAAGCAGATATTGGAAGGGCTCATCAATATTGAAATCACTTTTCAAGTCAGTTCTCCCTGTAGCTGAGATTTAAATGCTAATGCACTCTTAGGGCTCCTAACAGCCTTCTTGGCCTTCTAAAAATTCAAGGGAAACACATCTTTTTGTACTCATGCTCAGAAAACAACGCTAAGAATAGAATTTAAATAATAAGACACATGAAAATCATAAAGATAAAATAAAACACAATCTAAGAAGTATTTGGGGCTTTTATTATTATTATTATTTTTTTTTTTTTTTTTTTTTTGCATTGGCTCCCCTCCCTTTTCTAAAAGCCCTCAATGATTTGCAGTTTCTTGTAGCCTAAGAAAGAAACAGATTCATTTCAAATAGTTCTTTTTTCAATACAGGCTACTTCCTGGAAAGCTGAGCACAAACCAAAGCATTCCCAGCAAGAAACATGTAACACTGTCAGCTACCTAGAGCAAAATAAATAAAAGAAATATCAGAAAACTACTTTTACAATCTGATTTGAACCCTCTCTCTTTACTTTAAGTAATTGAAGTAGTAAAATGACACTTTTTTTTTTCCCTTCTGAAGATCAGTACAAATCCCAGGACCTTGCTCAGTGTTTGTGCAATGCATCAATTCACTGCTGGGGAGGAAACGTTTATCCCATTATTTCAATGTTCTACTGAGAAAGAGGATCATGACATATTTTAGCCTGCAAGAACAGCCTGATTTTATGTCATTATGCAACCCTAAGTATATCTTTGTTACAATTAGAAAACATGATGATAAAGTATTGCAAGTAAAGTGGACAGGCCTAGAAATAACAGGGAAGAAAACAAGGAGCCAGCAATACAATTTTACTGGGTCACAATTTTATTAACACATGTGGGAACAATTCAGCAACCATTTGTTCAGAGTGCACGACCTCTTCTTTGCAATTCCTCTCGGGGAACAGCTGAGAGCAGCAGCCCTACCTAAAGAGACCCAGGGCCACCAACAGAGCTCAGCTAATGCTAGCTGAGCAAAGGCAGGGGAGGTAAAGCACAGGGACTGCATCCAAATTGAACTGCATGTCAGGAGTTCCAGTTCTGTTCTCTAGCATCCATAAGAGCCATTTTCTGTTCACATGCTTCTATTCAACCCTGCCTCCTCAGGGAGCACTCTCTCTTACCAATCAATACTTGTTCAAAACCTCTGCCAAAAGTAAATTTGATAATCAGAGCTTTCTAAGGGAATTTCCATGTCATTAATAAGTGGGCAGGGAAAATACCCTCTCTGCCCTGACAACAGGTGTTCAAGAGTGAAATCCCATGACACTGCGGGTCACTGCGGGTCCCCATGCTTCTAAGCTTTGGACTAGATGATCTTGCAGGTCGTTTCCAACCTTGTGATTCTGTAAGATTTTTCCTAAACCTCTCCATATCCCCTGCCACTCAGCATTCTCTGGTTCTGGAGGACACTCCTTCCACTTACCACGAATGGATTAGGAATAGATTCAAGGAGACTGATAACACACACAGAAGTATACCCACAAAAATGAACATTAACTCAGTATTTGAAAAACATGTGAGAAACTGAGAAGAAAGCCTGAAAACTGGTCTGAACATCGTGTTGTTTGTAAAACCAGCTATCCCTTTTGGGATGTAAGTGTCAACATTCAAATCATACCACACTGCATGTAAGTACCACGCAGGTGTCTCCGTCAGTGCCCTTATTTGGTTACATATGAACACAATTCCACAACAAGAAACCATGACATGGATAATTGGCCAATACATTGCAAGGAACATGATGGCTTTTAATCCCTTAACAGCATACCCACGATATAGAACAGGATCATCGCTGGCAGCTTTTGCAGTCTCTGGCTTAAAGAACTTTTTCACCTTTATTTATTTATTTTTAACAGAAGATAGCAGTGCTCAAAGTTTAGAGATATCCCAGAATACTGGCAGTCTGTCTGGACTTTCAAGGTCAGGTTTTTCAGCACAGAAACCTGAAGTGCTGATGAAGTTCCCTAACAAAGCTCTCTGAGAGCAGAGAGAGAGATTCGTTCTAAAAGCTAAAATGCAGCTAATGCCCACATTCTCCACCATAGAACTGTCATGGAGTTTACTAGATCAATCTATGCTGTGACAGGGGGGCAGTAGGCTCTTGCCCCCCATCCCAGCCCCACAAAACGGGAAGGAAAAGGAAAAAGGGATAAGGAGATGGGAGCTGGGCTCAAGGGAGGAAAAAAAACCAAAACAACAGTGGCAACAATCTACAGAGGAAAACTTATTTTACTATGATATTGGAATGCAAAATAACACAATACAATCTAATTGAAATTGAGACTAATAAATCAAAATACAATAGGAGACTTCCTGAGACTGAGTCAAACCTGAAAAGCTTGGTATGGCTAGGAAAGCACCTCCAGCACCACTGCAAGGCAGTAAGAGAGCACCCAGCCAGGAGGGGCCAGACCCCATGACTTCCACGACACCAAGGAAAGGTATCCAGAATTGGAGCATCAACACTTTAACTCCCAGTGCACTACATGATGTTATGATGTGGAATACCAAAAACCAAAAATCACAAAGCCATGGCACAACCTCAACTCTTCTTGCCTTCTGCAGGTCATCTCTTAGTGTCTGTGATGGTATCATACTATTACTATGCATCCACTTCTGCAAGCACGTTTCACACTGCTATAAAGTATAGCATTGCTATATGGAAAAATGAGTCAAAGGAAAGCTATTTTCTCCTGTAAAATATAAGTGAAACTTGGGGAAGGTTCAGAGGGCCTTGGAATGTCCTATAAGTGCTCTATAACTGAAATTCAAGAATGAACTATAATATAACAAGCTATTTAGTTCAGCATGTAATGTAAGAACAAAACAGCATTTTCATCTCAGAGAAGGAATACCAGTTAAGGTCTCTGAGTCACTAATTGCACCACGTTTCCCTGTTTCAGCTAGCATGTCTTTGTAATGAACTATATGAAGATGTAACCTGTAACTCTAAATAATTCATAGAAGATGCTTCATATTCTCCTGCCTTAACAGAGGCCAAGTTCAAGCTGCAAAAATATTCAATGGTTTTTTTCTGATAATAAGAAACGCAGAGACCCCCAAGTTTTCTAGGTGAAAAAAGAATGATTTTTCCTCTGTACGTAGGTACGCTTGGCATACAGTTTAATTCTCACCCTGCTTACTGAGGCATTTGGAAAAAATAAATGAAGTCATGCAACAGCTGATAACAGCTTGTCATCAACATACAGCACAGCCTGGTCCTGACTGCAACACTTTCTGAAATAAATCAGATTTTGTCCTGATGCGAGCTGCTACAGAACTAAGATAACAGAAGAGATGAGCATTGTTTTATCAGCAGCTTTTGGAAACATTCTAACATGACTATAAGCACAGTCTCTTAAGCTAAGTACCATAAGACAGAATACTTCCTTGTGCTTTTCCCTGCCAGTTTTGTGTATATATATATAGGAAACTTATACAGTAAATAACTCCTAGCTGCCACTAAAAAGACTTTCAATTTCCCTTGTCATACTCCACTTACCTGTTTTTCCATTAAAAACTGTGAGTTTTGAATTTTTAAGTCCAAAAATGCAGGAGACCGCATCGACAAGTCCAGTGAGATTCAAGGTATTATCTCCTTTTGGATTTTCCAGCAGCAACACACCATCTAAAACCAAAATTATAAAATTAAGATAGTTTTGGAAGAAACATCTGGATTTCATGATTTTCTGATGAGTTCCTGTAAGTTTCTAAGCTACTTTAAAACCTGCACCACAACATATTTCCAAAGAATTTGTAAAGGAAAGCAAGGGAAAGAAAAACAAACGGGAAAAATGTGTCAAGTGTATTTCAGAGTATAGAAGATATATTTGCTTCCTCTAACAAAGCAGTCAAATTATTGTCACTGAATTACAATCCAGCACAAGACTGCTTACAAAGACACAGGCTGTGTCAAGATGCTCACCAGCTTTGTTACTCACATCTGTTCTTATTTAGGAAGTAGCTTCATGTACACACTTTCCAAACATGTAACAAAGCAGGCTTGCTTCGATGCACAAATTATAAATTCATGTAGAGGGAAAAAAGTTCCAGAGTGCTCTTAGTTTGCTCTCCTTTTAATTTGCAACTCAACCTTGTAATGCTTCTAATAGTATCACTCCATTCGCTTATGAAAAGTACTTCTGACAATCCAAACCACAATCATGGTATTCTCTAATTCAAGTTTTCTTTCCAGTTCTGTTCTTAGGCACTGATTTTCTCAGAAATAGTACCTTCTCCACAGAAAGGCATCACCTATATGGAGTGCTACAGGTACACAGCCTGCGTGTGGGTGAATACATACTCAAATTCTCATGCGCCTCCATATGAATATTCCCATACAAATCCTTCTGCAAAACATAAACAGCACAAGTGCACACCTACATATTTACTTCAGGTCCATATCTGAAACTTTTTTTTTTTTGCTTTTAATTTGCTTATTTTGAAGAGCTATTTCAATGTACTATTGGAAGGCAGCTTGCACCACCTTTCAAACAAGTTCTTGGCTCCAACATTCTTCACTTTGTTTTCTCTACACTCTTAGCATAAGTCTTCCCTGACAAAAGGAAGCAGGCACATTCCTACCTTGCTCTGTCCCATTAACACAGACTTTGAGGTTGACGTAGGAACAGGCTGGACCAACACGCTCACACAAACCACCTCTGACAAGTGTAATTTCTAGCTCCGATCCCTTCAGCTGAAAAAAGAAATGGGATTATCTGCAACTTGTTTTGTTGAAAAACATTTCCTTAAGCTGCATTAAGAATTTTGTCTTACCATGCTAAACATCACTCTTATTTAAATAAAGCAGAAGATTTTGTCATGTATTCCTTCAGAGACAGTATTCCAAATATAATTTTTTCTCTAATACAAGTTAAAGATGAATATCCAACGCAAGAAAAAAATAGAGTGGAATAAATAGCCTAATTTTCACTCAGTGCTGCTGAGCTGTGATGATGGTCTCCCAAAATATAGTCCAAAAATGGATACACTTGAGAGAAGATGACAATTCCAGAGATAGCTCAGAGAAGTTCAGGAAGACAGGATGCTGCTCTCAGGATATCTGCTGAAAAAGCCTTCCTTTTTGCCACTGTCTACAGAGAAGAGCCAGGGTAGAAGCTCTCCTGATACCAAGTCAGTCATTGTGAACATCTCCCCATTAGCAATCAGTGCATTAATTACAACTTGAAACACTACAAGAAATGCAATATGCATCTTCCTTTCCAAATGTGATACAGGATGAAGAGACTTAAAAATACATAGCAATACTACATGAACAAACGTATTTTGTATCTTAAATCATGGCTTTGTTAAGACTATGCACAATCCTCTCCCTGAACTAAATACAGTTTGATACTTCCTGCACTTTTATAGATTTTCATGAGTAACATTCTAGAAGACCACTAAATTTACATTTGTAACGAAACAAATGGCATTCATAAACAGTGATACTATGTGGCCATTTTAGAGTGGTTTTGTTTTTTAAATCGATTTGGAGAAGGCCTTTGGCAGGAGCACAAACATGGAAATGCCACTCTTTACTGAGTGCCTCTAACACTAAAGGCACTGATGGATCAGCAAACCTCGTCTTGCGTTTGCCCACTTTTGCCAACAATTACTAACAACTTTTTCAAGCAGCTGCTTTTCCTTCCCAATATTTTCTCAACAGCAGCTCATTTGGGTTGTCCCTCAGAAAGAGTCCTTGGGAGTGTTGTTCATAATTAAGACCTGGTATAAAAAAAACTGATCCAGAATAACTTCACAGAAATATTAACCCTGAATGCAATCAAACACTTCCAAGAAAAAAAAAAAAAAAAAAAAACAGACTGCATTTCATTTTTATCCTGGGCTTCATGCATATTCACTATCACACAGACATCCTCCTTCCTTTTAATAGCTTCCAGAGATCCACTGCAGGGATCCTGCAGCTGATCTGACTCATGTGCAGCACTGCACATGTGGCTCTTCCACCTTGCAGCTGCTTTTGTACCTGGAAGTGCACATTGGTCACCACAACACATCTGTGTCAACGCTGTTTACCCACCCCCAGCAGCAGCACACAGTCAGTGTATAATGACAGAAACATTTAAACAGAACAACAGTATTTTTGCTGTCTAAACAATGAACTAATCCAAATAGAAATAACTATGTTAAATGCTTCAAGCATACACAAATTGCTACCTAACATATTTAATTCGGTGCCCCAGCAGCCTTGTTTTCAAGCTATTCAATAAAAGTAACCAATCTCACCTGTTATCTTTTTAAACCAAAGAAAGAAACATGGACACTCACGGATATGAAACAATGCCCCCTATATCTTACATATATTGATACAAAAATATCTGCCAATAAAACAACTTGCTCATTTAAAAGCAGATGACAAATAAGCCTGTGCAGTCAATGCTGTTTTCTTCTTACCTGGGTGGTCTCCTGGATGAGAACTTCTTTTGAGGTAGGAACCGGGTAAGGCTTCAGGGCAGCCTTTATAGTTGCAAAAATGAAATCTGTATGTTCCTTAATGACAGTATCCAAGTAATCACCTTCTGGATCTGATCTGTAGTACACTGTAATCTCATCTGTGGGAACCAGGTTTCGCTGCAGGAGAGACCAAATACAGAGTTGACCACAGCAACATGCATACAGACTAAAAGAAGGATGCTTTTAAATTATGAAACATATTAGATATTTACTGGACACTCATTAGAAGTTTCCACTGAAATATTAGAATAAAGCAATCATTTTGTAAGATGAAAGAGAAAGAGGCACGAAACACGGTGGTTTCTTCTTCTGAAGATAATGAACAAAAAGCACACTTTCCTCTAAGTGCTTCATTTTCAAATTCATTCACCATTCCTTCTGTTTAATCCGAAAATCTACCAGATTTATAGAAAAGCTGTTCTTGATGTATGAGACATTTAATAGCACTCACATCCTGGGAGCCTAAGCACTGTTCTTCTATTGAACAATATCCCAGTCAATGATACTTTTACACACAGCAGTCTCCAAAACATCTTGATGTTGTTTTTGAATGTGGCAACCTGATTTCTAGGCTTGCACGTCAGTTCTGTCACATCTCACATACTGACACTTCAGAAGAACAGCAGTTAATTGGAATGGTACACTTACTGATACTGAGTGACAGCACTACTCTGCTTCAGTAAGAAAACAGTTTCAAGGAGGAAAAAGTCCTGCCATCCCAGCAACAGTTACTGTAATCTGAACTTGGTTATTTTTATCATTTGTATGCTTTGTAACATAAGTGCAAATGAGAAAACGACAGAATAAATGCATATTAGCACCATGTTAATTAGAAATCAAGATTAAGTATTTTGATATTCACCTAAATAAACTTAAATGAACTCATGTCATTAGAGAAGTAAATTTGAGTGTAAGATTCCTCGTGGCTACATTGCTTCCTGTTCTTACATGATAAAGATATGTATGTACATAACTGCAGATTGTTACATACATGTAGCTATTTTATAAATAACTATTTTGGTCTAAGTTTGACATTTTTCATGTGTGCTCTTACTGCACATGAGCACAGCCTTCCAGCTGATCACCACCAAGTTAGCCCAGTTGGAACACCCTATATAAATATATATCATAGAACAGCACGCCCCACATTTGTGCATGAGGGGACAGGGGACTGTTCTCTTTTAGGGACATGGATTTCCTGTTTTATTTGGTTCTGTTTGTCTGCTTTGTTTAAACTTGCAGGTTCTGATACTTTTAAATGTTTTACTCTAGAAAGGCACGTGCATGTTTTGTTTAAAGACTTCCTTGTCTCGTGATCACCTTGCTGGTGACCTGGCTTTCCAAGCACAAAATGGAAATACTGACTTCAGCTCTTTTTCAGTTGGTATTGTAGAAGTTACGTTGGTTCAAAGTGCTTCAACACAAAGGTCAGACAGCGTCACTTGTATGCATGATGAGAACAATTTAGAACAGAACCATTAATGTCAATTGGTGCCTCCTGCAATTTGCTAAGGCACAAGCTTGTTCCCTTTTGCAGTCCCAGGCTTGGATGGCTTGGCTCTCCACCAGCCCAGCTGAGGAAACGCACCACAGCTGACTGCAGAACAGAACATTTGGCAGGAGAAGGGCAGGCCTGAGAGCTGGTTAACTCTCCCATCAGCTATGTTGCTGAAGGGAGAAAAGCAACAGGGGCTTGGTTAAAAAGGTTTATTCACTACCAACGATTTATAGTAACAGCTCAAGGTTCAACTTTAGCTACTTACAAACACAAACATATTTCTAACCATTTATTTCAGAAAGTTGACAGATTAGGAGTAAATGATATAAGGTCTGTGCTTAAAAGGTCAGTATCTGCTACATGTAGTAGAAAGATAGCTCAGAAGTAAACTGTCCTGTTTCACTGCCTCCCAACCTTCTTGCGAAGCTTCTGAATGCGGTTGATCACTTCCCGGGCCACTCCTTCATCCACCATAGACTGGTCTGGGGTAACATCCAGCAGAACTAAAACCTAAGGTAATGCACAGAAGACAGCTGAACAGGTGATGCACTGGAAACAAGCCACTATAGCTTGTTCAGAAGCACAGCTACGCTTTCACAGAGCTCCTCACAAAATATCACTCTGAGAGATGTACTTCAACATCTCTAAAACAGTAAGAGTGTTCACCAAATACCAAGAGCCCAGCTGAATAGACAAAACCCCAACTTTTCATTTTCATTTTATTTTTAGAGGAACGCTTTCTTTAATTTAAAAACAAATAACCAATAAGATCACCTGAGCATCAGAGTGCGCCTCAAACTGGGCAGATCCTCCTGCAACCTGATCAAAAGTATACATGAGACGTAGATCCTCCCCATGAAGCTCATGTCCTTCTACAACAATGGTGCCTACAGAATTGACAGAAGAGCCTCTTTTACAATTGAAGAAAAAGTCTTGAAAGTTCTGAACACTTAAAATTTCAGACTTAAATCCATGAAATGCACAACGTTAACCATGAAGTTAAACAGCAATTAAACATTTAAGACACTCTGAACTATCCCACATTCAGGTTTTTCTTACTAACACTTCTACAGGCAGCAGAATTCTGCTGAGAAGCAGACATTTCAGCAGGTGTCGGAGCACACTTTGAATGAAACAGAGTAAAACTTAAAAACAACCCACATTTTCAACTAAATGAATAATTTACATTCAAGCAGTTAGCCAAACAGATGACTGGAAAGTTCACAACCACTTGTAAAGCTGGAATTGAAACCATGTATTCAGAATAAAAGCTGTCACACAATATTCAGTTCAGTTGGACTCAGTCTTACAGAACAGCTTACAATTTGGACATACAGCGGACTTTGAATAAGTGAATGGAATAAAATCAGAATATGTAAAACACTTCTGTTTTGCAGTCAAGAAAATCATAAAAGAAAAACAGAACAAGATTTCTTAACAAAAAATTTAATAGAGATGATAGCTGTGAGATAAGCTTTTCCCGAGGTCCACAGAAGGAGACTTTCATATTTGTTCCTACCCTTAATCAACATGTCCACGTGCAATTGCTTTAATTTTTCCTTATAGACGCAAAATGCCTGTGCTGTTGGCTTTTTCTTTGTCAGCTTTGCCACTGTTTGGCCATTTGTACCACCACATACATACCTGTCTCTTGGAATTCCTCCAGCTGCTCACTCTTCAGCTCTTTGATTGCAGCCATGACAGGCTTAAATGCACCTTTCAAGCGCTTCCCAAGCACCATGTGATCAGGTTCTGCTCTCAGCCGCACTCCATATTTATCTTTATTTGTGGATAACGTCACCTGGCGTACGTTAAGCTCCTGTATAAAGACACCATGAGAAAAAAGTGAAGCTGAACAACAGCCATTTCTGACAACTGCTAGAAAGGAAGGTACAAAAAGACGGACCACAGCACTAGGAGAGGCATAATTCCTATGCTGCAGCTTTTTTGAATGGTTGCCTCTATGAGCCAAGTAATTTGCTAACACAGCACAGCAAGTAAACCCAATCAACACAGAAGATCCTACACCCGTCTTCAGCCTTTAGGCAGACATTCCACTGACACCACACAAATCAGATTTCAACAGCCTCTCTTATTTTAATGTTACAAATGCCCCAGAGAGTTAAAACTACTCTCTGTATGCAGTGGTATTAGAAAACGGCCTGGCAAAATTTAAGAGGAACTATGTGACTAAAACATGCCTTTCAGAATGCTTTTAGCCAGAAAACTCAACAACTTTACTCTGCAAGTTGCACAATTGTTACTGTTTCTTTTTGACTCTTACCTGCTTATTCTAAGTCCTTCCTGTATAGAAAAGCACCTAGCACAGGAAAAACCACCATGCGTGCTTTGCAGCACAGGAGCTCCAAAGATCAGTGTGTAGGGACAACCAAAAAACCTCCACCAACTTCAAGAGGGATCCAAGACCAAGAATGCCATTTTGACACTACACAGAAACTTGAGTGGGTCCCTATTTTGAGTAATGTTTTTGTAGTTTTTGTACCCATTTTTGACAAGTAACACAGCTGTGTTAGAGTTTTACAGAACTGATTGAGCACAGTCTTGCTACCACATGGGGAGAAACCAAAGGACTGGAGCTATCTGGAGAGAAGAACAGTAAGGGGGGAATATGACTGAGGTTTAGAAAGTTGTCAAAGTGCTGGATTAAAAAAAAAAAAAGTTATCTATCAAATCCCCAAATAATCTCTCAAGTTAAGGAGCACGCTGTGAAAGTTGCAGGAGATGGGTTTAAAACAATTTACATTGAGGAGTTAACTCCTGGAAGATGATGACACAAGAGGAGACAGGAGGAAGGCAAGAGTATATCAGCATGTCCAGAAAGGAATTAAGCTCTTGACAACAGGCAGGTGAGAAGAAAGTGAAAGGAAGGGGTTGGGACGAGTCAAGCATCTTTAATACAACAGCTGCTAATGGCTGATAAGGAAATGAATCTACTGCAAGAAGCAGCCCAACACTTGTGCTCTCTCTTGAACAGACTCTGCTATTGCAGGAGACAGCATACAGTGCCAGATGAGCCATTACTCTAAGCCAGTAAGTCATTTCTTATGTTCTTGATTACAAGTATTTTCCTCATCGTATAACCATACTAAAATCATCATTAAAAATATACCATAATTGCACAGCCTGGCCAGCATACATTCAAAAACACAGCACAAACCTCTCTCCTCTACACTTAATTCTATCCAAGAAACAACTGCATTACACACGTTATTAATTACATCATTAGATGATGCCTTGGCATGCCTCCCATAAAACCAAGAGCTCTACGTCCCAATGTTGTTTCAAATGTTCAGGATAGCTCTGTTTTTCCCCTGCCTTGTAAAGCTACAAAACAAATACTTGTCAGAACTTGATTCCAAAATTCCTGGTTTCACATCGTCTCGCTCTTTATCCTTGTAGCATATCAGGGACAGAACTTGAAAGGTTTGAACTGCCAACATGCCACTCTTCTACAATTACAGATCTCTGTACACATCTGAAGCACATTTCACTATAGTTTCATAGATTTTGACTGTCAGATTGCCCAATACTTACAGCATGTTGTGCTTAAATCTCCTCCAGAAGGTTGCTAAGAGTTCACAAAAATATGATATGGAATCATCAAGTGCATTTGGCAAGCAAGCTACTCCAAGTCTTGTAGGAAGCAGAAGTAAATGGTGGCATCAGCATGAAAGGAGTAGCAAGAAGCCAAACTCACTCAGAAGTAATGCTTAAGCACAAGCTCTGAGCTCAAAGTCTAATTCCCCAGGAAGTCCTGCTGACATGAGGAGCCAAGAATCCAACTGAATCCAATTGTATTTAATACATCTTTTAGGAAATCTAATGAAAATTATGTACTCCAGAAATTCAGTTTTAATTGGAATGAATCCACAAGTGGTAAATGACTACCTTGTGGGGAAAAAAATAGTAATCCAAAAAAATAGCACAAATTTAAAGATGATTTTTGGCCTGATTAGGTAAATTATATAGAGCCAAGTCTGTTAGGACAATTTTCCTATGCTAATTAGATTAGGAAATCATTCTTCTGTATACATTATTAATTGTAAACCTAGAACAACTCTTCAAAGAAAAAAGCAACTCTGTATCTTCGATTTGTTTATACTTGTCTCATTGTAGTGCCCTGATCTAAAGTACTGCTTACTATTATTTCCCTAGAAAACCAAAGCCAATTACACCTGTTACATCACTCACACAAAGTGGGGCAAATGATCTCTCATATTCACAACAGGAAGAGCAGCATACTTCATGCATTCTTAGTACTGTGCAAGGGCCTTCAGTTTGTGCCAATATTCCATGAGCCAGACGCAATCAGACTGTCCTGTAACCCCCCTACCGACTGCATCCAATTCTCAGAACAGAGAAAGAAATGCTGGTGCTGTGCTTCAGCTGGGCTGTGCCCTCTGCTTAGAAGGGAAGCAATACTGATCATGTAACATTGTAAGAAACAAGGTGGAAGAAGCACACACTGCCACAGCTCATAGTTGTGTCAACTAATTCAGGCCATTCATAGATTCAGTCTACTATGTTACTGTGACACCAGTACATTATGGAACACTGGTAGACCTTGAACTTAATGAAAGGGAAAACAATTATTCCTGCTTGATTATAGCCATACATGGAGGTGCAGGTTGAGCAGCATACAAAGGTTGGATGCAGACAAGACTCTGACTGCACACAGAAACTGACTCAAATAGAAGCCTAAATCACTGGAAGTAAAGCAGCCCTCAACTAGAAGGCTGTAGAAGCCTCCATCTACAAAACAATCAAATACAATCGCATTCAACAGTTGCTAAAATCTTCCTGGATTCATTTCATTTTATGAGCTTCGCTATTTTCACACAAAAAGTCCATGCTCTGGATAGTTCTAATATTAAATTCCATTTATTTAATGGATTTCCTGTTTTCATAATGAGAGGGTAGGACTGTAGATCAACGAACACAGCTATTTCTGAAAAATTCATCGACAGATTTTTCAAGGAATGAACGATTGTACTTTTCCATCTCTTTTGCTGGCAACTGCATGAGGTCAAATGGTGTTTTCCTCACAGAGCACTAGGAACACACTTCTGGCACTAGTTATAGGTTCTGAAGTTCTAAATACGGGAGGAGGTTGAACAAAATTGGAGATAAGTAGTAATGTTCCCACTTGTCCATACTTATTGACCTCTCCAGCTCTGAATTGCCCTGGTTAACAACTACATTGACTGCTATGCAAAAACAAACAAAGAAAAGCACATTACGATTCAGCATGTTGAATTTTAAGATACAAAATATTTTGTGTTATTTTTATTATACATTTGCACTTCTATAAGCTAACGTGACAGGAAAGTCTTACCAAAACCACTTAAAAATCAATTAAGATTTTTTCTTAACTAAAAAATTGTGCACTAAGGAGATTTAAGAATTTAAGTCCCGCAGTAACTAAAAGCCGAAAGCACAGAACACTGATCTAAATATGTCTTGTGCATCAAGCCATGACTTCCTTACCCAGTGTTCTGCTACAAGAAGTTTCAGATACTTGGTGTAGATGAATACGTAGGCTTTGGGAACAATGGTGCTGTTGGAGTAATACATAATTGGGAGTTTAAGAGGTCCTCCTCTGCTTCAGTCATCTATTGAATTTCCTGTCATCAGCAGGCACAGCTGCTGTCACCAAGACAAGCAATTTGCGCTTATCTTGCTCACGTCAACACAGATTTTTGTTTTCTTTGTCAGGGCAAAGTAGTTTATCTTGACAATGCCAACTTGAACTAAAAAAAGTTCCATCAGATTTTAAGCACATGACCAGATGTTCTATTTCAGAGCCCTCTGAAGACAGCCTCATTACAAGGAACAAAGAATCCTTAACCTACCAAGGGCAGGCATTCAATGCGGGCTGAACCATTTCCAGATGAGGAAAGAAATCCCTATATCCCCTACTCCCAGTGGTTATTATAATTGAAAAAGAACTTGTAACTCACATCCTCTGTGACACGTTTCCCTGAGACAACACAAGAGGTTGCATAAACTTATGAAAGAAAACAGATCCATTAAGGCTACAGCACCATAACTTTATGCTTCATGTCTACTGCATGAATTACCACAGCTGCTGGAAATGATGTTGTCATGATCATATCCAAACTGAGCCGGAACAGAGATTCAAAAATTAAAAGTGACATGATAGGAAGGTCAAAGACCAATTATTAGGAGAAACAGACAGTTACCAAACTTCCACCCAATGGAGCCATGCTAGTACAACAGCAGTTGGGAAGTATAGTGGAAGTAAAATAGAATGAAGAGTTAAACTGCAACAGTAATCTGTCTTTCCCAAGTACTTAAAACTCAGAAAAAGGACAGACTTAGGAAGATGATGAAAGGCTCTCCTTTCCAGAGGTGAAGCTATGATGAAAAGAAAACAGAAGCCTCATAAGCTGTGCAGATGTACAACTACATTGCTGTTGGATTTTTTTTCTCTTCTGATTTTCACTCATTTAAACAGAGATTATTTCAAGAAGATTTGAGGCCAGGAGACAAGAAGGCTAAGCATGTGGTTCACAAGCATTCAGAAACTATTCTTTTGATCTCTAAGTGACATCTCCCATAATAAAAGGTGAAATGGAAGGTGGGTAGTTTGTGTGTTACACTGTACTTATCTTCTTTAATAAGGATCCTGTATTAGACTAATATCTCTTCTTCAAAAAAGAGATCAATCAGGAGGTGTTAAATAGGGAAGATCATCTGAACAACTAGAAAGGTGTTGTCATTTTCCAAGGCCAGGCTGAGCCACATATAAACAAAGACAGACTGCATAAGGGAAGGATTCAAGTGAACAATCTAGATCAATGCAGAAGTTATGGTCACAAAAAATCCCTGATTTATACTCTAATGCATACTTCATACCCAATATCAACAGCAAATGTGTGCCCTTAGAATTATTTCTAGACTGCTTTCTTAGCAAAGAGCTGATCCTTGAAATGCAATCCTTTCCTTCCAGTGATACACACAAAGTCATGGCATATGTCCATAGACAACAGACAAGCAACATCCAACCCAACAAATGTCTACTACAGCAAAAGGAGATTAAGACTGCTCAGCAAGATCAGTATTACTTAACAAGTTTTCCTTCTTTCCTCCCTGCCTTCCAGAGCGGCTCTGAAAGACCCCCAATCTTACAGTGGAGACATTTACTTATTGTACTTCCTGTTCAGAGATGCAATTACAAAGCCCCTAGGCTGCTAGCTGTGAAAAATTGCATGTATCACAGCTCATTATATCAAATGCACCATCACAAAAAATTTAAGACAATACTTAAATTTAATTAAGAAGTTAATACCATTGTTTTGCAAGTAGTTTTCTTCTAGATGCTGATGCCTTAAAAATTCCAAGGCAAACTTGGCACCACAGCTTATCTAAATTCATCACTGCAGCTGAAAAACATCTCACCATTCCCTCTTACTGTTTGATCCCTCATACATCACTGACATGAAAGCACATATTAAGTCTATTTGTAATGAAATGTAATTGAACATAAAGCCCAAAAAAGCATTCTCTACATACCATCTCTTAAGCAATCAAAATTTAATAGGCTTTGTGCCTTCAAAACAGCTGCTAAAATGCAGTATTGAATTTTAAAATATTTATACCATAACCATCCAAATAAATGAAGTTGATTTACAAAAAACTTTTTTAATTTCACTTCTTCAGAACACTATGGATTTTTAAATGACTTACTAAAACCAGAAAGTCCAGCCAATTTCAGCAAGTTAAGCTCAAAAAAAACTTTTTTTTTTTTTTTGCTTTAGTTTTGAATGACAAGGCTTTTATCCAAATCAAGATTTAGATGAAGGGCAGAGGCTGCACTTCTCTAATGGTCACATATTAGAAGAATATTGCAGTGGCATCCAGGAGCAGATACATATAACCAGACATACAGACTAAGACCTCATTGTATTTTTACTTACATCTTCTAAGCAATCTTGTGACAATCTTGTCTGGACTATTATTCACCCTTACACAGAACTCCTCTCTCTCAACTACCCAACTTAACCACCAAACATCCTCTAACTGGAGAGACAGACTTTGTAATTCATCCCTTTAACAACATATAGTTGAACCTTACTTTATTTTTATCCAGAAAATGTTTTTCCCTTCACAGTCTCTTAAGTACTCATTAATGAAGCCCCACACAGTGGGTTTCAGAGAAGTACATCTCAGCACTACCACTGACTGCCTACAGTCAGTCTACCTTCACTTCTGCACATCATTTCCACTGATAACTCCTTTCATTACATCTCTTAAACTAATTTTACCTACTGAGTTATTACCACATACAGCGTGGGAAATCAGGATTTTGTTTCTTAAGATAACTGACTAACATACACAATCCAGTTAAGCATTATGGTCACGATGTTCTTACCTCAAGTATGTACTTCTCTAGAGACCTGATGTTTTCCAGAGCCTCTGGGTCTTGATGGATAACAACTACTTCTTTCAAAGGATACTGGAGAGAGGAAAAAAACAAAACCTTTAATCCGTCTTAATGAATATAACGAAATTCAGAAATCATTACATAATCATTTGAAGTAATTCACTGTTGAATTCTGTCTGCTATTCCCACCTTAATTACTCAGTTTCCCCAGTCTTATCCCAAAGTCACAAAGCCAGCGCATACTCACACGGTACTGGTAAGAAGCATTAAGAATTCTAACCTTTACTGGAATGGTTTTTCTGTCTCTGATTACTCGTCCAAGCTCAATAACAGACTGCAAACAAGAAACAGCATTTTCAATTTTTCTGTCGATCAGATCCTCCCTAAATTAAAAAAGGAAATGTTATAATGCTTCATCACATCTGCATTTGTTTGAGCAGATTTAAAATATTTGACCTAACTCCCTTAAATTTCCTATATATAGGAGACCCCTAATGCCCTGTTTGGGACTAAGTGAAAAATAAACACATTTCTCTTCTCTCTTTGTGGAGAAGATGGAGAAATAATTTACACTAAAACAAAATAAAAACAGCTGTTTTTAAACTGTGCTTTATTAGCACCTCTCACAAAATGGAGATGATGAATTGAGTCATACTCCCTGTTTTATTAGTATTCAATAAAAAGCAAGATTTACGTTCTTAATATTACAAGAAGATATAAAAAGGTATTATAAATAGAATACTTGTAATGACAATGAAATACCCATAATGGAACCAACTTGCTGGATCTCAATTTATCTTTCCCAGGAATTCTATGTACGATAGCTTGATGTTTTAGACAGTCCTGTCGTCTTCTCTGGCTTTATCATTTTAATACCCTGAGGCAGCTCCCCTCCTTCTCCTTTTCTTTTCCTTCAGTAAGCAGACATGCATGTCTTGTTCCAAATGTACTAACATCCAACAGATTTGAGAATGAGGTTTTCCTGATTTCTTGAGAAGCTGCATAATTTGAACAGATCCTTTAAAACTGCCCAAGTGTCATATCAAAGGTACTGCTGTGAAAAAGCACAGTTGTGAATGTAACAAAGTTGTCAGCTGCACTGGGATGAAAACCACATATTTGATAATGACTGCCCAGAAAAAAAACTGCTAAAGCAAGACTGATTCCAGGCGGCCACATCTTCTGCACTAGGGCTTCAATTCAAATATCACTACCTTTTCTGAAGCTTCTGTTCATCCAAGATCCAGTACCTATAACAGCCTGCAAAAAATCCTGGAAATATGTAGATTGCACAACGTAAAATTGAGCCCCCACAAAGGGTTGAATGGTACAGTGTAGCAGTGTTTCAATGTCACCTGCTGTTATTTAACAGCACTGTAGAGCAACAACATGAGAATAGCTTTGATGGTTTGCATGCATGCCCACAAATGCAACCAAGTAATACTTCTGTGGGCTTTGTAACACAGGTATTCATTCAAGGTCAGTTGTGAAAGCGGCCAAGTCCTTCAGCTTTGTCACTGCATAGCCATCATATTGTCAGAGGCTAAAGAAATACCTGCTAAAGCTGCACCAGTGAAGTTTCTCACATCTCTTTCTTGGCTAACAATATTTTCCTCACGCTGCCATTAGAAAAACATTCCAAGAAAAAAACACAACAATGCGCTTAGCAACTTGACGTGAAACTAAATCCTCAACAATAATTCAGCTTTGAAAACATGTCTTGTAACCAGACAAGGGGAAAAATTGATACGCAGGGGATCCAGTAAATTAGACATACTTCTAGCAGACAAAAACCAAAGCAAATACAACAAAAGGGAAAACTGTGCAGCCACTCAGATGCATGCATCTGCACAACGCAGCACTAACAGGAATAAAAGAAGCTACTAAGTCACTTTTAAACACCCATGCTAAGTATATGCCTGATCTGAGCTCCTACAAATCAGCTCCCTATCCTTCCATTAGCCCATGCTCCAGGAACTCAAAAGCATTTCTGATAACTCACGAGCTTCACATTCAATTTCACATTCTTTACAGCACTTTGCCAGAGAACAGAAAATCAGCACCATCATTACAGGAATCTCAGACTCCTTGCTCAAAAGCTCTCACTACTAAGGCAAGCAGAAAGAGCATAAGACTTCCTCAAAGGTTATATAGCATCCATCAAAGAAACAACACTACTACAAGGTTTGAATTCTTAAACTCTCATGTAAAAGATCAAGGTCATCTCCTTTTTCTTAAGGGCTTTTGGAATGAGCTGCAATGCAAAAAGAAAAGAAGTGTGGTTCTCTCACATCCAGTGACTAATAGCAGACTGAAGTGCAGGCACTAACTCAACACACAAATGTAATACCAAGGCACTAATGAGTTAGTGATTACTGTAATACAAGTGTCTCCTTTGGCTGGACAAAAGAAAAAAAATAAACAACACACACCCCACCCTTTAGGAATCAAATTCTAACTGGATCACGCTGACAATCCGGAGCATATGTCCAATACAACCCTTGTGGAGCTAAACCTTTCTGAGACATGTGAGACAAACACAAAAAGCCCTGACCACTAGCATTCAAACAGATGATCCATCCGGAAAGCTCTCCTGTATCATGCATTCTCTTACAAGAAAGTGGAAATCTCTGGACAATTGTCTAAATCTGAAGCCAGGAGAACTCACTCTACTGGCTCCATATGTGGTCGACACAAAACAATAATTCCAATCCACATGGGATTTGGCATCAGCATTTGCTCAGAAAGGCCGAGAGACAAAGCAACTCCAGCATTCTTACAATGGTAGAGCACGCAAGGAAGTTTCATAATCTTTTTGGGCTTCTTATAGGTAGACATTTTAGCTTTTTGTCAGCACTTTTTGAAGAATAAAAAGGACATTCCTTGTTCGTTTGCACAAAAAGAAAATCAGCACCATCATTACATGAATCTCAGACTCTGTGCTCAAGAGCTCTCACTACTAAAGCAAGCAGAAAGAGCATAAGGCTTCCTCAAAGGATATATAGCATCCATAAAAGAGACATTACAACAAGGTTTGAATTCTGAGTGGGAAGCATGCATTCCTCCCAAAAGCTTTCTGTCTTATCTCTACAACTCTTTAACTGAGAATTCTGCTGCCTAAACGCAGAGAGAAAATTCACATTCAGTGTCAGAGCTGGGAATTGTATTGCTAAAGCTGTGTCCTCCTACAGAAAAGGGGCTAACAGCCAGAGCTCAATGAAAACTTGAACATTCTTCATTTGTAGAAAAAAAAAGTCTGAACTACCATCTTAAAACTCTTCCATTCACATTACTGAAGCAGCATTTTCCTTTTACTCAAAGCAGTTTTAAACAGGCTTATCCAGAATAATAAAAAATAGAAAAACCAGTAAAAACTCACTTTGCACCACAGCAGATACCTCTTACCTCACTGGGGGAAGCATGAGGTAGTGGATGCTTTCAGTATTCTTCTCCTGAACCGAAGCTGGATCAATAAGTGTCTTCAGATTCTGGTACATCAGTTCAGTGATAAATGGAGTATATGGAGCCTGTAATGTTGCATTCATTCATTATCATTTCTTTATTGTTTGTATAATCAGTAATGCTTACGAATTACATGAGGACAGCTCACCAAAAACAGAAAGCTCAGTGTCCTTGATACATACCTATGAAGTTACTCAAAAAGCAGAGTGAAATAAATGGTACTACTTATTGACATTCTTCCTCAGCTCCATATGCTTGATTACCACATAAGAACTCTGAATGTCTCTAAGCTAGGTGGCATTTGCATTCTTTACAGTAGCATTGGCCAGACAAGCCAAAAAAAGGAGAAGGTGGGAAATGAGCACGCCAGCAGCAATACACCTTCTCTCCTCATGTCAGGAGAGAACTCTACACCTTGAGTTTCTATGAACAACTCAAAAGATGCATGCTTTTAGAGTAATTACATTTTTAGAAGTCAATCGGTCGGCTGTAATTGTCTTACCATAAGTCTGCACATGGAAAACAAAACGCTGAACAAGGTTTCCAGGGCCATAATGCAGTCCTCAGTCCCGTTCTCACCCTATTCAAAGCATTTGTCAAAATAAAATTAAAAATGAGTTGGGGAAAAAAACCTAACCAATCACCATGTCAGGATCACTATACACGCATTTCAGTTAATTCCCAAGATTTCCTATATTAATGCAATGAACTGTATTCTTTTTGTTCAACCCCACCCAGTAAATGAAACAAAATTACTGTCCATTTTGTTTGCTTGGTTGGTTTTCCTCAAAGCAAAGAGGAAAAAAACCCATTTATTTCTCATTTCCACTATCAGGTACAGACTGACAGTATTTTAGAACAGCATAAAGATTTTTGTGTAACATCAGGAAGCTGCTATGTATGAAGTTAACACAGGCCTGGATTTTGTTTTTTGTTTTCAGTGCAAGACACAGAAGAAGATGCATACCTTCAGTCTTCTGCGATTCATTCTCACATACCAGTTGGTCAGAATGTCTACAAACTTCACTAACCGAGGCACTACTGTGTACAGCCTGTAAGCTAGAGGGGAAAAACGTGACTGTAGGTAATATTGGCTCCCTCCATCGAGCCTCTCACTTAAATAAATACTTTATCATTAACAGCTCTGTGATAACATCAAACTTTATCAGAAACACTTTTGTAAGTAAGATTAAAAACGCGATTACAAACACTGTTAAGACCACATTAAGAAATTACACATCATTGTTTCATGCTTCAAGACAAGTATCTGCCACCAAATTACTTCCCTAATCCTACGCAAACATGCATTATGGAAGCCTTATGCTTTTATCTGACTCGCAAAGAGGATAGTGGATAAGAGACCATTAATCGTGAAGGATTTGACAAATCCTAGATTTGTGCATGCTATAAATACAGCCGAGTCACCACGAGTTCAACGGAAATTATTGTAGAATCATACGATGAAGTTTCATTATCAATTACTGCCAGTATCTTTTTTTGTTGGCCTGATTTAAAATGAGACACCTATTTCAATTAATTCGGGGATAATTATTTGCTTTTTTTTTTTTTTTATTGTTTTCCCCAAGAAATACAGTAGAAAAGAATAAAGTAACAGCAAACCTGACAAGATAAGACAAATATAAATGTATTCTCAAGTTCAGTGCAACATGAAAGCATGGAGAATCACCAGCCAAAAAAAAAAAAAAAAAAAAAGAAGAAGGAAGAAGCTCATCAAGAGCATCTTACTGCAATGAGAAAAACCTTGACTTGTTCACATGAGTGTTTTTCTTTTTTTTTAACCTTTCAAAGCTTAAATATTACACAGTTTATGTTAAACTTGTACGCAACTTCTTTAAAAAGCAAGGTATTTTTTCATCTCAATTTTGAATCAGTTCCATTAATCAAACAACTACTGAATAAAATGGATCTTTCAGAGCCTTGTTACACTTGTCACTGCATTTTCTAAAACAGAGATCTCTTTAAGGTAGAGGGCTGGTATTTAAACCTAAAAAAAAAAAAAAAGCCCTCAAGAGAGTCATGCCGTGATAGGGAAGAAATTATTTATAGGGGAATCTGTATTTCTGAGAAGTCACAGAATGCCTTAGTTTGCAAGGGCCCTTACAGCCCACCCAGTTCCAACCCCTGCCACGGTCTGGCTCCCCCCATCAGATCAGGCTGCCCAGGGCCCCCTCCAGCCCATCCTTGGGCAACTCCAGGGATGGGGCACCCACAGCTGGCCAAACACCCAGCTCTTTTCTAACTGTGATTTATGGAGTTAGGAAACTAGTTAGAAAAGCAGTAAGGAACAGTACACATTTCACAAGAGATTCAAGTTAGCCTGAAAACAACCCTTTTTCATTAGCTTCAATTTTCCCAAAAAAAACCTCAGAGCAGATCTCTAGCTTCTAGCTGCAATCATCTTCCTACAAATACTATTTACAAATACTATTTCCTTCCCAGTTCCATACCCAAGATCTCAGGTATACACATACTTTCCACTCTCCCTCAAAATTTTTTTCCTTCCTATAAGGAGCATGAAAACTTGGATAGGCTCAATTTCTGGGGGGTAACACATGAAATGCACAACACCATCATTTGGTAAGAAGGTGGCTCATAGGAAGAACTCACATTTCTAACAGACAGACAAAACAAAAAAAGCCCTTTGTAGCTTAAGGATTCTTTTCCTTTAATGAGATATTTTTAGATGACCTCACCTAAGTTTTATTACCAAAATAACAAGCTTGATTTACTGCAGCAAGATAATCATATTTAACTTCTTGGTGAGAGTGAACACGCCAGTCTAAGACAGGGAACACAAGAGAGGATTGATGCAGAAGAGGATTGTCCTGTATCCTTAACCCCAGCTTTATCTATCACCCCGTTAATGCCTTCTTTCCCCAGACCTAAGTACACCTGTGGAAGGCTTCTAAAAATTCTTCTGAGGGCAACTTCAGATCATTGGAACTGGGGGGGGGGGGGGAGGTGGCATTCATTTGCTCATAAACAGTGACTGGAATGACAAAAGCCACCTCCCTTCCAATGCTAAGGAATCCAGTGTCTTTAAAGATCCCCAAACTTGATCAGATCATGACTTCATCAGCAAGATGGCAAGATTGCTGAATCTGACTACTCCAGGGGCTCGTCTCTTCTTTTTGCAATTTAAACAGTCTACATACAATATGAACATTAAGAGTTATGCAATGATCAAAAGGACAACATATGCAGAAGAAAAAAAAGCAAGGATCTTTTTAAAGCTAAGTTGTATCCCAGCAAATTCTGCCCTGCTTTACAGATTTCCCAGAATGATTACAAATAAATGCTCTCCATGCAACAATGCAAGGAAGTTTGTTCCCTCACACCCATGTACTGCTCAAAAATATTTTTTAGCTGATTTAATCACTGGGAACTTTGGCATTGGTTGTTCTTTTTTTGCAGCTTCCCCAGTTGTTATTTCACTTTCTCTTCACTGCCATCTTTTAGCTACTGTAATAGTACTATCAATTGCCCCAAGCACATTAGAAGTTATAGCTAGAAGCTGCAGCACCAAGTTGACAGGATTAGATGTGACAGAAGTGCCTCCTTACCTTTCAAAATCTCAGCATAGCAAAATCTGTGTTTACACCCACACAAACAGCATTTGATATATTACACAGTACCCAGTTTTATCCATACGTCTCAAGTAGAACGTGGAGGTCTGTGGGTGAAATAGCTCATTCTCTGATCAAAAATTCCACTCACCCCACCAAACACATGCATACCTGCCATTTCAGCTTTGAAGAACTGAACGAGCGACTGGGTGAAAGAAAGAATCCATTTATCCATGATGTTATTGCTCTCCTTAACTGTGTTCTCATTGTAAAGGAATTCTCTTCCCTCATCCTATCATCAACATAAAAACACATTTTCAAGTCATAAGGGTTTACATTCAAATCTTTGTATCAAACCACCTGTCAGTCCTAACTACCTTGTCACCTTTGCTGTGTTACACTATTTCCTAAGAGAGAAAATTAAATTCCAGGAAGATGTAACAGAAATAACCAAAGAAAACCTGGACTTCCACTGCTCCTGATCTCACCACTCAACACTCCCAGCTGCAAAGGAGTCCTGTTATTTCCATCTGTTAAGCAGACAAAATGTAGCACAGCACACAACAGTATGCAGCAGCTCCTTCCCTGCTTGCAGTGTAAATCACAGCCCCCAGACTCAGAGTAGGTCTCTTGAATTTACATCACTCTTATCTAGGAGAACTCTGAAATGTTTACAAGAAATACAATGACCAACATGAATTGTATCTGGAGGAATGACATTGAAAAGATATAATTTTTAAGATCACAATTTCAGCAGGGTAAAAAACAGAACAAAGTAACCATCCTCACTAAGAAAACCAAACAATGCGGGTAGAATTTTAGGCACCCCAACAGTGCGCTTTGTTGTTACCAGAACAGCAATGAAGAAATTCTGTAACACTTCACAGATTCTGCAGGATACTGTAAGCAAGGCCATAAGAAAGAACAGTGCCCAGTGCATGAACTGCCTCACCTCCAGGCATATGTTATAGCCAGCTGAAAATGAAGCTGGGAGGTCTGCTGGTTTGAAATTGGAGTTACTGCTGGGTTTTAGAAGTCTTTGAACTTTGCCTTCCCTCAGAATCCAGGTAAAAATTCTGCTTGGATTATTTAACCCAATAATTATGCATCCACTTACGCAGCATAAAGGAAAAGACTCTTAGAATAAAAGTATATCTGTGCCCCCAGAAGTGCAGCAATCCCAGAGCTAGGTCAGCAATCGTTAAACCGACTTCAATTATGGAGGTAATTGCAGTAAGCAGAAAACTATTATTAGACTTCACCCAAGACAATGAGATTGTAGTTTCTTACAGGAGGTAGAATACAATGAAAAAAGTTGTTAAAACCTGAGCATTAAATCCAATTTAAGCAGTATCAGCTCCAATAGCTCATTATTTTGTCTAATTCGGTGCAAAGAAACTGTTTCACTGCCTATAAAGACGACGTACATCTGTTGAATCACCAAAGCTATTTGCTTAAGCACCTGGACTTTCCACTGGGGTCTTCCATCCTCTAGTTGTGAGATTTAATGGGATCACAGCAAAGCACACATTAGATAATTTAGAGGTTAAACAAAAGCTGAAATCTATTTGTGGGCAATGCACAAGGTTGTCTGATAAATGCTGCCTAGGGATCTTGAAAAAAGATTCATTAAATATTAGGCTCTGAAGCGACCAGACTTTCTTCCCAAAAGGGGCTGTTAAAAAGATAAAGTCATTTATTTAAGTCAGCCATTTACTGTATTATTTATTGAAGTCAGCTGCCTTTATGGCTTCAAATGGCAGCTCTCCAAAGTGATTAAACTGCCACTGTAATCTCATGTGTACTACAAGGTTGGGACTTTTTTCCCCACTCCCATGTAAGTCTGCACGAGCAAGCTGGAAACTTTATCACTAATCTTAGCTGAAAAAAATAAAAATGGTTTCAACAAAACCTATACAACATACATGCAAAGTCTTCAGTTCAGAAGAAGTATTACTATAGGAAATATTCATCTTGCTTTCATTCTAGAAGCATAGAAACTCATGTAATCTATCCAGCATTTTTACTTCAAATTTAATCTACAAGTCCAAAGCGTTATTGCAAATGATTTACCTTTCTTTCCATTTCTTTTTTTAAGTTACATTTAATTTTTAAAAATAATTAACTGTCAACATCACAGAAGGCAAACATATTGCTGTGGCTTATGTGTTGTATCAAGTATTCCCAAGTTAAATACTTTTATGCAGATTCATAATTAAAGTCACAGTACATGAGTTCGTTCAAGAAATTGTCACAGCAGCTGCTGCTGAAAATGCCTTTCCTTTCATTACTTATTTGAAACTCTATTTGTTTTAAACCTGTGTGCTATTAAGCAATGTTCTCAGAGCAGAGGAACTTGCAGTGTGAGTACAGGCAATCTGAATTACCTAGGAAGCCAGCCTTGCTTTGAGTAAGAGGCTCAAGACCAGGTGGTCTACAAAGAGCTCTCTGCAAACCTAAATCTCTCTGACACTGCTCCACAGTAAGAGGGGAAAGTGCACAAAACCCTTCCAGTTGGCATTATGATGCTTGAGATATCCATACCTTATGCTGCAGGATGTGAACGTTCTGAACTAGGAAGCGATATGCATTGTACCAGGGCAGGAAGACATCCTTCAGTATGTCCCTTACTCCTTCCTCTTTAAATCTCAAGTTTTCTGCTCTTACCACTGGAGAATTGATAAGATATAACCTGAAAACAAGAACATATAAAAGCTTAAGACTGAATATGGTAACAAAAACGTGTAAGCACACAGTGAATTCTAAGAGCTGCACAGCAAGAGAAAGATGCTCAAATAAGTAGCCTCATACTGAGAACCCTGAAAAGGACAATTCTGTAAGCAAGTTACATTCTGAACATAAGGCAATTTACTTTCTAGTGCCACAGGATTACTTTTATAATCCTGCATACCGATTTTGAATCAGAATTTAAATTTTATTTTATATTCTAGAAGTTAATTGGAGTGCCAACAGGTAGTCTGAAGCTATCACAGTATCAAAACAAGCAGTGAATATAAAGGATTAGTGTTTATCTTTAGAAGGCCACCTGATATTTTATTCCCTTGATAACAACAGTGCTTTTTACTCAACCTAGATAATTTTGCCAATTAGAAAAAGCTTCAGGCCCACTGCAAACAGGGCTGAGGAGCAATGCAGAACAGACAAATCAGTAAAACAGCAGAAAGCAATGTCACCAAGAAAATCAGTCCAAAAAGAGGAACAAAGATTTGCCTCTTGCAAGTACAAACACGCCTAAGCTCCAGAAGTAGCTCTGAAAGAGCAAAGCAGAGGATTCAGATGAACCCGACCCTGCCACAAGCAGCCTCTTTCAGAACCAGAGCGCCTTCAGCCAAGGATGCACGAAATCTGCTCTGCCCAGCAAGATCCTCCTAGCATCAGTCTCTCTTAAGCCAGCAGCTCCTCAGCACACATCCCGGGCTTCCTGACTGACTGAGTTTGTAAAAAACAAAACAAAACAAACAAAAACCCAAAAACCAAAACCAAACCACACAACACCTTCATAGACTCCCCATTTTATTCCCTGAGACACACTGGTATCTATCAAGCTAACTGAAGAAAAAAGAAAAAAAAAAAACAGATCTTACTCAGGTATCATAAAACTTAAAAAGAACTTGATTTAAATATATTTCATTTAACTTTCTGAGTTCAAAATAAATAAAACACTTTTAGGAGACTTTGCATTTCTCAATAAAAATGAATTTATTAACTCATTTCTTCACGTTTTCTCAACATTAAAAATCGTGATTCTAAACTAATCTATCTTCACAGACACTTCTTTTAGGAGGTTTTAAAACTTAATGTGGTCTGACACAGCACATTCAAAAATATCAGACCATAAACTCTCCAGAGAGGCTCCCTGCATGAAAATCAGAACACAAAAACAGAGCTGTCTGAGCGAACAGACAATAATGCAGGAAGATCAGCAGAATAGAAATGGGCATTTTCAGAAATAGATTTAAAAAAAAGTATTTTCAAACATGATAGCTGAAGTCAGATTATGGATTTACAGAAGCAGAGAACAATTAGACACGATAACGAACTAGAGATGAACCAGTAAGCCCTGATATGAAATCAGAATTTATAAACATGCATTTAACCAAACCTCCCATCGCCACTATTTGTGTATGTGCTTATCACTTGTTTGTTGGAGAACTCAAACATAACTTCGGTCCTAATCTGAGAGCTACTCTGGCACTCACCCAGAATCCATTTCCATGCTGGCTGGCAGTTAAGGAATCTAAGAACAAACCACAAACTGCCTCCACTGTTTACCATCACAGGAGGAAGCAGCATAAAACTAATCCCAACTCCGAAGTACCCATTAAGCTGCACCCACCTCAGCAGCACTCTGAAGAACCTGACTACGAGAAATCACATTATCTCTAACAACAAGAAACTAAAGGCAAAGTAGCTGTCCAAGGCTACAGGCTTTTGTTTGCTTTGGTTTTCAATACAGCAGATCTACACTGCCTTACAACAGGTGAATGCTAGGAGACTGCTGCCTTGTGATATTGTCCCTGCAAAGATACTCGCACCAATATCCATATGGGAAAGAGAAAGGTGATACCTGATGATGGAGGACTTGTAACAATTTGGTTAGACCTGGTGATACCAGGCATCGAGCACAAAGCAAAACCTTCAGATCACACCAATACAGGGAGCTGACAGAATAATGCACGAGAGGTAACGCAGTAACCTTCTTTTCACCTCTCTAAAGCAGCAGCCTATGTTGTTTGTTCTGCATCTTAAGAACAGAGAGTATAACAACAGCAATGCCTACCTCAGAACACAGGAAAGCAAAGGGACAATAAGGACTATGGCAAGAAAATTCTCTTTCCAACATAACTAACACCTATCTGACTCTGGAAATATATGAAGTTTTTGGCAATGCTTACAGATTTCACATAGCACTCAAGCTTCAGGAAACATAAAATTGGACTTTAAATTCACTGTACCACCAAGCTATTTATTCTATTTACCCATACCATATTCACTTAAGTAGCCTACATGAATATTTTCTGTTGATCTGTTTATTAAGTTACTGCTAGAAATAGTTGAGAACTACAGTTGAAGTGTATAAATATTCTTTATTTATATGTATGTGTGCATGTACACACGTTATGCAAAAGCTAAAGAAACTCTGCAGGGAAAGCAGTGCCAAGGAAAAACTCAATTGCAGCTTTTTCTATAAACAGAACACATCAAGCGCTTCAGTGAATAAGCACAGACAACTGAATCACAGAACTCCTTCCATAAATGAGCCCGGTCTGTAATGCTTTTTACTCTCTATGTGGGTGTAGGTATAAATAAATGTGACATTAAAGAATGAGTATACAGGCAGAAAAATGAATTAGCTTTCCAGAAAACAAAAAACATGAATAATGGAAGCGTAACTTCTGGTGTTTCAGATTTAAAACCAAAAAAGGCAGATTGCTTCAGCTGAAACACCACTTGTGATTTAAAATCTCTGCTATGAATAACTCAAAGTCTTTTCACTCATTGTTTCAGCTACAGATTCGCTGACATTCTGCTAAATAGACCTTGACTATTTTTAAAGAACAATTCGATTGAATTTGAGAAATCTATCCAACACTCCATTGTTAGCATATACACAAAGATCATTTACGAGGTTTTTAAAATGCTAAAGCTTGAAAAAAATAAAGAGCTTTGCATCCATTTTTCTTTTTAAATCATCTAGAATACAGCAGTAAGTGTCTTACACAAATAAAAACCCCCAGCACACAAAGCTTTTATTCGGACCAATCCTTGCTACACACAATTGTAGCCTATAATGAAATGTGTGACAGCCTGTCTTTCTTATATATATTATATATAAACAGGATTACATGACTCCTGAGAAATGCATAAGTAGTACACTCAGTTATTAACACGTCTTTATTGCACCTTTATCTCGAGGTACCACTTCACACACCCAGTTAGAGTATCTAGACAAAGTACCAGGCAACTGCATAATTACATTTATAGGTTTGGATAATTTTAATGAAACACTTCAGCTGTGTGCTTAATCTCTGATAGGACAATTTATGTACACACAGAAAGCTGCTCCACTTCTGCTCTTCTGGTTTCACTGCCACAACTACATACTGCATACTTCAACCAACAGAAAAGAAAAACTCTCTTCTTAGAAAAAGATAATATAAGCAGCATCAAATCTGGGTAGTAGGCAGCAAGTGTTCCACAAGCAGTTAGCAGAAAACTGATAGGACTGATTCATACAGATACAATTCAGCTCTCAGTAGGTAAATTCAAATATTAGCTGCAGTAGCAGACATGCCAGCCTGAGTAGTATCGTCCTGTAAAAACAGCTGGAGACATTTTCAGACGAGAAGTCTGCATTCAGCACAACACCTTCAGCCTGCACCAGCCTGGAAGGCAGATATAAAAGAGCAGGCACTAACTACTGCCAAGTTCTTTAGGTCACCTGCTCAGCTTGTTGGCTGCCATACGTGTCCGGTGCTTTTCAAAACCAACATCTTCTTACTTCTAGTAGTCAAATACCTATCAGCAGCCCTACTGGTGCATGTATATTATAAACAGTAAACTAAAACAGATTTTACACTAATTTAAAAAAAAAAATCCTACCTTAGTGCATCAGCTCCATAACTATTTACAATAGCCATTGGATCAGGATAATTCTTCTTCCTTTTGCTCATTTTTTGGCCATCACTGGAAAACATCAGATTGCAGAAATAAATTCAGAATTCACATAATAAATAGGCAAGTAAATAATTCCTCCAAATCCAGCTTGTTTTTTTCCAGTCCTATTACATCCTTGTTAACAAAGACATAGTAATACTAGCACACCACTTCACTGTGAATGTTGAACCCATGTGAGCATCAGAAGAAATATCCAGAGGACCCCAAGTTACACATTCAACTAGTAAATCCATCTTCCCTGGAGAAACTGGGGGAAACACACTTGTTTTGCCAGCGGGTAGGAGAGACTGACTCAAAACAAGGTGTAATTTCAAATACTACATTTGATTCCCTTTTCTTTTACAACTACATTTCTAATCTCATTTGCTCTGCAATCATACAGTTTGTTTCCCATCCCTTCCTATCCTGATTTGCTACTCATTTTCACTCTCTAGGAAAGACAAATCCTACTGGAAAGCAGCAAGTGCAACACTGGGATGTGTAAACCTCACACTCTTGAGTTCATGTCAGGTTTAATTTACAATTAAAAAAAATTAAATTCCTTGAACACAAATCAGTTTGGGAAAGAACTTATATACCAACCTGGCAAGAACCAGGCCATTTACAATTACATTCTTGAAAGGAGGTCTTCCAAAAAGAGCAGTGGACAGCACCAGCAAAGTGTAGAACCTGAAATGAGACAACGCAAACATGACTTTCCAAATACACTCAGCTAATATTTGCTGAAGTACCATTCATTACAACTGAAATTCTCATCAACTGCTGTGTACCTTAACAAACTTGAAAATTACGTATGCGGAGCATTAATGTAGCAAAGAATCAAAATAAGAGATTACTGTAAATAGATCTCTTCAATAGACCTTATTTTTCTGCTTGCTCAGGTGTGATCTACTAGTCCAAGAGGACTGAAAAATTATAAAATCAAGCAACAGCAAAGTTGTGAAGAACTTTAATACAGAAAAGAGAATTCTGTTCTTCAACAAGCTTCTCATGTGCTCACACTGGACCCAAGGTCAAATGGGAACAAACACAACACGCTATTATTTTTCAGCCTAGCAAACAAGAGAACAGATAGAGCTAGGACCATTAAATAACTTTGTAAAGAGCACAGCTTCCTTATCCAATAGCCCTTGCTGGTTAATTCAGTCAGTTCCACAAGTTCCACTACAGCACAGGGCAATAGACCAACATGATCTCTCCTCATCACACCCCACAGATGTGTTTACAGATATTCTTATCAACTGCCCAGGGACAGCTGAGAACTCAGTGCTGGCACAAGCACACACATCTAGTGTTGAGTGTGTCAGCATTTGATTATACCTAAGAAATTAAGTGGAGGTGCACGATGTCAACGATGCAATCATACCAAACTCAGAGACAAAACGCTGACAAAAAGAAGATGGCTACAAAATGCTGTAGGTGGTGGCAACTTTTATGCAAGTAACAGGAGGGTGGGCCACAGCTGTCACAATTAAAACAGAATCACTGATGACTGCTTAGCAACCTTCAACCAGCATATGATTACATAAAAGCAATTACTTCAGAATAAGGCATAGAAAGTTATACTTTGGAACTAATCATTTTCAACAAGATTTTCTGGAGAAACACTGAAATGGAAAAACTTGGTCTGCACGTTCTAAAATAGTTTTTATCAAAAACGTTGCATGTAACTGGAAAAGCTGGTATCTGTGGGTCAGCAGCTCTGCAGAGGTTGCTGGATGCATTACTGCACACATGGCTTACATGACAGCTCAGATGCTTGTCCCTCAGACAGGCTTTTAACTCTCAAAATTACCATCATTCACACTGCGGGATACAAATTCTCTCTGTTAAACTGCACTGTAATTGCATGACATTCAAGTAACACTGCTCCACCTGCACACAAAAGCACCATCTCCCTTCATTTTCAGCCTTCTGAAGAAAGCCTCTGAACACAAATACCTAAACATTTAGGCTGACGATCAATAATACCACCCAGCCTATGAAGCTGACAGTTCATTACCACCTTAGCAATGCTTCATTATCTAGAAGTACTTCACTGGCCAACTCCCATCAATTTCTGCAAGATAGGCACAATTTCTCATCATTACAGCAGGTGTACTTTCAATTAATATTATTATAGATATATGTATAGAAGAGACTTCATACAGAAGAGACTTCAACACTGCTTGCCTTCAGAAATCTGCACAGATGCACCATGGGCAAGAGAACATGTATCCAAGTTTTGGTCAATTTTATGTTATTTACATGGTCAAATCTGATGCTACCCTCAGCAATGAGGTACCCTGGTTAACAACTGCAAGAAAGACCTTGAGAACCACATGCTTACATGCCACTCTTATGTCTCTTCTCATGCTCTCACATCATTCTTCAGATAACTCATTCTGAACACTGTTAAGGATTACCTCTCTGCACACCTTCTGTGGCCAAGAGATTTCAAACATAAACACTCAATTCTGACAGCTTCTTAGACTTCTCTGCTGCTTCATTCACCACATCTCAGCCTCGTTCTTAGGTTCGTGCAGATATACATACAGTCATCAGCCAAAACAACATAAAAAATGAACAGCGCAAAGACAGAGGTCCATTTCACAATCCCACATCTCACAACAACCACCTTCAACTGTGAATACCCTGTAGGTCACCATTCTCACTGTAACTACAAATCATCATCTTCCTACACACACGCACAAAGAAGTCAGAGACAGAACCTTTCCTCTTAGAAAGCCTTCCTTCCTCTGTCCAGGCTGGGAGTCTTTCAACCCAGCTACTCAACAATTTTTCCCCTCTGGCCTTCACAAATATAATTTATCTCCTTCACACACTCATCAGAAAGTCACAGTAAATATTCTCCTGGCTCATTACCTCGATCACATTCACTTCCCATCTCCAATGACTTTCTCCCCATCCCTGTTATGTTTGTATGAAACCACCAGACCTCCAGCTCCTGAGCACTTCCCCATGAGACAGCTCTTACCTCAAGTCAGTTGCAGATGCTGTTCTAACACAAACCCAATCTCTATTTTACATTTTATCACTTCACATAGGATGTTTCAAATAAAAACTACATACTGTATTCTTAATGCTTCAGACTACTATATTGCTGTTCACTGTACCCTGTTCTGGCACTGTCATACTAGAGAAAGACACACATGCCTTCTCTCTAAGCCACCTTAATTTTTTCCAAGACTGACAAATACATGAGAAAAAGAAAACCGAAGGCACACTAGTTTTAAGAATCGTTCTCAAAAAGAGCCTGAGAGAGCTTTACCTTCTACAAAGATATAGAACAAACCAAAAAGCCCATCACCTCGCATCCTTCCTTTCAGAAAAGGAAGGTGCCCTTCTGCCAGTCACTGAAGGCTAGCTGTCACCAAAGCACCAGCTAACAGACAAAAACACTGAAGGGAAAGTACAAGCATCGTGCACCTAGGTAAGCATTTAAGTACTCTGAACAACAGGTCAGACAGGTATCTGGAGATACACAGCAACTTGTATGCTGCAAAAATCATAAAGCAATCTACTGCAGGATGCACTGTGAAAGCCCTCATTTGCACACTGCCTACAGTACTCAAGCTGAAGCACAGTGAAGAATTCACCCTGAAATCCAACATTCAGCATTGCTTCTGTATTTTTCACCAGAATTTCTGAGTAGATCTTTTATCCACATAAAAATCCCAAACCCTTTTTGATTCTGTTGAGCTTTTCTAATTCAGTAGCTCCCTTGTTTCTTGTAAGAATGTTTATATGCTTCCTTACTCAAGCCTACGAAGTTTGAGACTCTTGCTCTCCACTTGAAATATGTAAAAGCTGACATTTTACTGCTTTGTTTGGGTTGTTTTGCTTTTTTTTGTTTGTTTGTTTTAATGAGGTAATGCTCCAATTTTAATGAGGGAATGCTCCAGAGGAATTTAACATTAGTAACTCAAGTTACTGGATGGAAACAGAAATTCCACTTGTACACAGACAAATGTATAAACCTTAAAAAAATCTCAACAATCTGACACTTAACGGAGCCAATCTTATTAGCTTCAAAAATAGAATAATCACTTAAGAATGCCCAAACTGTACATATGGAAGCATGCATGTATGCATGAGAACATAACCCAGAGAAAATCTGGGATTAGAGAAATATTTTCCAACAACCAAAAGCATTTATCCAGAGATGAATCAGTAAGCAGCATCACCCAGACCTTAAAAACAGATCTATAGTTAGAAAATTTTATTTTTGTGAACTATAGTAAGAGCTTAACACCACAAGGTTTCAATTAAATTTGGCTTTTTCCCCTTCTTAAACTCCAATCTCTAATTTAATCTAGGGAGCAAAAACTAATAGCCTGCACGTGGGCTTGAAATCCACAAAACTCTGACTTCTATTTCTGTCAAGGTTCAGTTCCCAGTAGATAAATCAAATTCTATAAAAACCTCGGTTGCTGAGTTTCTTCTTGATCATGCCAAAGATCTTCCCTACACAACATTTTTTACAAGAGCCAACCAAGATTGCTTGCTAGCATGTCATCTTTCAGCAAAATTTTCAGCATCAAGCCTCAGAACATCTTGTATTCTACTAAGAACAAACATCATAACTTAGCTATGCAACACTAGAGGACCATCCAGGTACAATAACTTGCCAGATATAGGGCAACACTGAAAAAATTATGGCACAGACTTACCATCCTCGGGTTTGGTCAATGCCTTCAGCAATGAAGTCAGCAGGAAAAGCATCTTCAAGTTCTTTTTTGTTTTCAAATGGATAATGCACTTGTGCATAAGGCATGCTTCCACTCTCAAACCAGCAATCAAAAACTTCAGGGACCCGGCGCAAAACGCCTTTGCCGCAGCGTGAAGGGATGGTTAGGTGATCAATGCTGTGGGAAAGAAAAAGACAGGGAAGTCTAAACAATAACAACAACTGGCACAAAACGTTAACGTGATGGTCGTACATCAGATGCGACAGGAGATTGTAGTTTTAGTGCTTCTTCCACAGGCAAGCATTTCCTTTGACATCTTCTGTAACTTAAAGATCTTTAAGAGATTTTGTATTAGCAGAGTCTAGGACAGAAGAAAGAATCACAGAATGGCTTAGGATGGAGGAGACCTTAAAGATCATTTAGTTACAACCCCCTGCCACAGGCAGGGATGCCAAGCACTGCATCAGGTTGCCCAAGGCCTCATCCAGCCTGACCAGGAATGCCTCCGGGATGGGGCACCCACAGCATCTCTGAGCAGCCTGTTACAGTGCCTCACCACTCTGGAGTAAAAAAATTCCTCTAAACACCTAATCTAAATCTCCTCCCTGGGAGAATTTCATATAACCATTCAACTACTTTTAACAACCAGTGAACAGTCCATGACTGACCTTTCCCGATGCAGATCGGTGACTTTCACTCCTGACAGCTCTTCCAGTTCTGCCATTGAACCAATACAAACTACCTGTAAGAGGCAAAATAATCAGTCTGTAACTTGCACATTGTAGCACCTTTTTTCCTCCTTCGGGAGCATTAAGACAGGTCAGTTAGCATCTTCCAAAGTAGCTGATATAGCTGAAAAGCCAACATCATTTTTGAGTAAAGTCCCCTTTTTCAAGAGGGCACAGCATGTTAGAGTTCAGAGATCACTGTCCTGATTTAATACAATCCTATTACAATAATTAGAGACTTAGAAGATCAAATGCATTCTTAGGGAGCAAAGAAGAAAGGGGGCTATTTGTTGTGCTGCTGTTTTTTTTGAACAGCCCATAAAACCAAACCCTCTGACAAACCCACAACGTGAACTTCCACACAAGTAGGAGCCTCAGATTCTAAGTTCACCTTCTGAAACTCAGGTAAGCTGCTACATAGCTCACAGCTGAGTGCATACGTACACTAAATTGCTCACACTAAAAGGAAGAGTCATTGCTAACAAAGGAGATCATGTAGAGAAACCAGCAAAAAGCTTCAGCAACAGATTTAAATCAATACCATAAAACGATGAAGAAACTAGAAAGAGAAGAAAATAATTTTTTCCCATCTTGCTGCAAGCTTAAATCATTTGCTCTTCCAAGCACTTACGACCCCCCCCCTCATTGAAAAGCAGTCATGACTCACATGCTGCCATCCTGATATAGATTTTATGGATCCAATCCCATACACTACCAGTACAATTTAGAAGTGCCATGGAAAAACCTGATTTTCGACACACAGATCTGACAAGGAGTTAAATGTACTAACATAAAGAAGCTGTAAGTAGGCTGGAAATTTTTCACATAAAATAACTTGCAAGATTGTTCTTGGATAGAAGTAATCAGCAAGTAAATTTCTACAGCTAGTCTTAAGTATATGTATATGTATACATAGTGAAATCACGAGTAGCTAAAAGGTTTTCATTTACTTAATTCTACAAAACTGTCATGAATTGCAGAGATGATAAAAATCAGTTTGATTTGGTTCTATGCCATGATTTTCCCAGTCTGATTCAACTGCTGATCTGCATTACTAATCAGAAAATACCAAGCAGAAAATACTCATAGGAGAAGCACGTAAAACCTCAAACTCCAGAGGAATGCAGACTCCATCATATGAGTAAGGCTGCCTCTATCTGGGTCAGAAGGGCAGAGCCACCATCTCAAGCACAGCTCATGAGATGCTTCAAGGCAACAGTACAGCACAGAGATGGTAATTCCTACATTAGGCTGCACCCATTTGTTTCTGCAGATTGGTGTACGCTCTCAAGTTACAGCTATGACTTCAGATATTTGTCTTTAATGGCAGGATCAGCTTTAGCAGGCAGGCCCCTTTCCTGACCTGCCATTCATCCTCCTCCACTTCACTTCTCATCCAGATTACCAAAATGAATGGTAGTTAATGCTAAATCAGCACCCAGAGGTCAGCAAGGCAAGAAGCAAGCAGAATAAGATTTGGGGCTGTTCAACCATGTTTTGGCATCACTGAAACCTAACATGAAATCAGAGGTCAAGGTTAAGTACTTCTTACAAGACATTCATTTATCCACTCTATCTATGTAAATTAGGCCTATCCATGTAAATCAGAAGATTAAAACCATCTTGAAGCAGTCCTTAATAAGTGTTAGCTTTCATTAGTTCCCTATTTCAGCCCTATTAAGTACTAATAATCCAAGAATGATAATTGTTCGTAAAAAGAAATAAGTCCATGTGGTGTATCAGTGCCCCACCAAGGCATTCTGGGATCTTTCAAGATAGCCTTCTAAATACCAATCATCGAAAAGAAATGAGTGCTGAGGTCAGCTGAGAGCCACGTTCCTGAAGCAGCCTCCAAGCAGACTGGAAACAGATCTGAAAGAGCTCCCTCCCACTTCAGCAGAGGACAGGTAGAGCGCTTTTGTTCCAAATCCATAATGCAGGACTGCTGTGCCTAAAGTAGAAGACGTCTCTCAAGTGAAGTGAGCGACAAGCAATGAAATAATCCATGAGAATTTCTGTTATATCACAAAGTATCTCACATTATGATTTATATTCAAATCCCATACAAGTAGACATTGTCCACTTTATTAACTTGTTGCTTCACTGAAAAAAATTATCCATTCTAAGAAAGATGTGCTCCTACACTGAGAAAAGCATTAAGATTCGAGAGCTTAAAAAGATTCAACTGCTTGCAAAAATGTGGTAACAGTCAAAAGCATTAGAAATTAAATTCCATTATGCGTGGAACACATGATAATTATGCTAAAATAAAAATAAAATAAAAGCTAAAATAAAACTGTAGGAAAGCAGATATTGATTTGTGATAAAATTCACTCTAGTACCAATTAATTCACTTTACTGTACATTAAATAAAAAACTGTTACTACTTCTCCAAGATTTAATATGCACAGCATAATTGCATGCGACAAAGTGTTCTTTTGAGAGCAATACATGAAGAGGAGCTTCAGCAATCTCATATGGCACTAGGCTGCATTAAAACTGAAGTGAGGAAACTACCTATATGAGAGTAGATGTCACACAGATATAAATACCATCAGTCCTGATGGAAAACTTAATAGTTTTAAAGCTATACCCCCACACGCCTAAGAAAAGAGTGAATATAAAAAGCTTGAAATTTAGCCTGGTCCAAAAATCATACTCAATTACTGAACCATACATGACATTTAGTCTCTAGAGTATGCAGAAACATATATAATATCTACAGCTAAAAACAGCACATATATTGGTGTTTCTATCATTATTTAAGAACCTGAAGCCCTAAGGAATATTTGCAGTTCATTTCCAAGAAAAGGTCAGTCTTACAACCTATATCATTAAAACAAATAAATCTACAAAGGCAAAAACTGTCTGTGTACACAGGGAACAGGACATCAAATGTGATGTTTTTAGGGGCACGCAGTGGAAGTGCAGGAGTTACGCATCCTTTACAGAGTCTTTTTCAGCTGCAGAAAGAAATCTAGAAGCACGTTTGGACAAGACTGAAAGCCTTCCCTCCCATCTAAAGAAAACCTTTATTCTGAACACAGCAATTCAATTTTAGCATTGATTCAAATCTTCTGGGTCTAAACTGTCAGCCCTCAAATTAAACTCTAACCAATATAAGGGAAGATAGAAGCACGTAGTTCACTGGTAACTTACAAGCACACTCATGGCATAAATACCATCCAAATGCCAAGGCATCAGGAACATTCATTGTATGGGTCTAATGGAACTAGTCCATGTAGAAAAATGAGGAAAAAAATACTTTTTACACTTAGAAACAGTTTTTTAAACTTGGTATCTTAACACTAAGAAAAAGCTATTACCAGAACTGTCTTCAAGTGTTCAGTTGAGCAGTGAATATTCATTCCTAGCACTACCATTATTTGCTTCCATCATTCCTCTAGATTTGTCTTTTTTACTTCCTGCTACACTCACACTTGTAGCAGCACCAATACATATTTCATATTTCTGCAGTGCTGGACTTGCTTTTACACCTCCAGCAATTCATTTGGCTTCAAGTAACAGAGTGTCAGAATTTCCAAAACGCGCTGAGAAGACTGAGTAAAGATCTCTTCCTTGCCATTTTCTCAATGCATTCCTATTCCATCAGCTTTCTCATCACTGAAAATTCTTCCAGGAAAGATAAATTTTAACACTTGTAAAAAAAAAAAAAAAAAAAAAAAAAAAAAAAAGAAAAAAAAAAGTAGTAAGGAAGATTGCTTGCCATTTTCAATCAAAAGCAGTGGAAATGTGCAAATGCACACACAAGTACATAAGCATATATCTACCTCCCATTATAGATACATAAGTTCCATTAGGACACAATAAGACAACAGCAGCCACAGTCTATCAAAATTAACAAGCAATACATAATACAGAGAGCATTTTCTTTAGAATGGGAGCTTTTGTTTTCCTACCTCTTCAAAATCATCACTGACCCACAGTGGGATGGGTGTTCCCCAGTACCGGTTTCTAGATATAGCCCAATCTCGTGCATCTTTTAGCCAGTTCCCAAAACGCTTCTCCCTCACGAAATCTGGAACCCTGATCCAAAAAGAAGAGAAATATTAGTTTCCTTGTAGATTGAATGTAGTGGTAAACTAATAAGAACACGAGTATTTAATTGCATCCACAAAGCGATTCATTTTGGAACACTGCAGAAATGGGAGCACGCTCAAGATAGCACAGTGGCTATTGCGAGCCTTATGAATTCACTGCACAAGAAGTAACACCATTACTTCTGCCCTTCTTTGAACTTGAAAAGCTACAGGTGTGAAAGACACCGCGTTCATTTTATTCCACAATGTGTCAGTGAAGATGTGCACAACAATGGACCCAATAAATACATACAACGTCCAAAAGTCCTCGGGATAATCCAACACTGGAAAATCACGGCTAAAGGTGGATAATAATTCTGCTTAATTTTACCTTCAGGAAAACTACTAGCTATTGCTTTCTGTCTGGAGATTTGGGAAGTCTTGAGTAATGACATGAAAAGACAAGCTGCATTACACATGGGCAGCCAGGTAACCACGTAAGACCTCTAGATTTTTGAGAAAAAAAAAAGATAAAAAAGATGCCAGGTTGACATACCCTACAGAAAAAGCTTTTTTGTCCTATTTACCATCTCCACCTAATTTCCCTACTACAAATAAATAAATAGAAAGCAAAAGCCTAATAATGCTTGTTAAATGCTCTACCTGGTAAGGTTCTGTGACATATTAGGACATGTCAAAAGGTAACTTTCATCCTGTGAAAGCTCAAAGGTTAACACAAGAATCTGATGCCTACCTAGCTTCCCTAATGTGCTAAATGCCATCATGGTTTGGTGAGGAACTGACTGTTGTCTGTAAACAAATAATTAACTATAGATACAAAGATTATATAACAGATAAGGGAAAGCAGTGTTTCTGAGGCCTCTTCAACCTTTTTTTCCAGCACTAGGAGATTCATGAAACAAGTGCAAGCATCACTTGGAAGAACCTACTGACATCAATGCAAGCTGCTCTATCAAGGTTCACCCATGGTGACACCATGTGGAGGTCTGAAGACTTTTTGATGCCAACAATATCTACAGTAGATAAGAACTAGTCATGCAGAATTCATTAAATATCATCATTCTGAAGTTCCACAGCTTCAGTAGTTATTTCTGGGTTTAATTTTGACTGCAGAGCTACCCTCTAAACATTTCTAAGAAAAATATATATAGTATAAAAATGCTTTTAAACTCAGCAACTAACATTTCACAGTGCCCATACACAGCTTTGAAATTTAGAAACACATGCAGGTTTTCAGACTTTCTTAGAGTAGGGCTCATTTGTATTAACTTCTCTGTAGTGACCTCAAGAGACCCTCTCTCCCAACACCAGTGGAAACTGTAAGAAGACCATTAGCATTTGCCTAACATTCCACTAATGTGGAAAACTTCCCCATACATCACTCCTAAACTAGTTTCCATTTTTCAGAAGTTGTTAGACACTGATTAGCTGAAATTATTAGTCCCATTTAACATAGCTAGAGGCAGAAACAATCCCCCAGCGACATTAAAACACTTGGAGTTTCAGCTCTGCCTCCTCAAAACATGCAAGAAAAATTAATCTGATCCCAAAGTGGACATTAACCACAAAAACACATGTGGTGTTATCCCTCACTCTCTCTGAGCTACGAAACCACAATTTACCTCTTCTGGTAAAATTGTCCGACCCTGCTGACAATTTTTAGCAGAACATAAAACACAAACCACTTCATCTACTATGAACCACATTTGTAACCATGATTTGTTACCACTTTAGAGGTGCAGTACAGAAATAACACCAACGTAACCACTAAGCACAATGAAAGCAGCCCGCATCTCAAATACATCTTGAGCTCATCACTCAAAGAACACATTACTTAAACACCTTATTCTGACCTCCACCCAGACACGGTATGGCAGATACAGCCAAACGGGAGCAACTTCACTAGATAGCCACCCAGAGCAAACCCTTTGCAGTCGTGTGTTCTTCAGGCCTAGGGCCTGTTCCTTTCACTTAGTCTTACTGCATTCAGCTACAGCGATTTCAGTGTGACCTTCCTGACTTACAGACAGAACATCTTAAAGTAAATAAATCAGTCGGGACAAAAGCATAACCCTAACCAGAGGCACCCCATATTTACATGTACTACTGGGCTAGAAAGATAAAACAACATTCCTAGCAACGCTGTTACTAACACCTGATCACTACATTACTGCAGCTCTAGTGTGCCTTTAAAGGCTTGGGGGTGGCTTTAAAAAAACAAAACCAAAAAACAACAGTATTGTGTTAGTTTCTTGGTAACTTTTAACAGATCACATCTTGCCGGGGCCATGTATTGTTACTTAAGGAAGCTTTTATCCTCTCTTCCATCTACGTTCTGCAGTAACATTTTACTCAGCTAAGGACAGCGAGGGCATTCAGAGGCTGTCCTGCAGAGAATTCTGCTCCTTTCCTTCCCATCGCTGTAACTGAACAAACTTGGCCTCATCCTGAGAAAACTCTGCACTGCAATAAATCTGTCAGCATACAATCTTCCTTATAATCCCCAGCTAATTTTTCCATCTGAATTCCCAAGTACTTTGAGAACAGAACGGTGACTTTGAGGCCACGATAAAAACATAAATCATTACTGATGCTGATTCAAATTTCAGGAAATTTTGGGCTAAGTTAAACCACTTACCTAAGCCCAAAAGCTAACACACTATCTTGAAAGAAAATAGCTGCACAAATGTAGAAGGCATCCTCACAATATGGATATTTAGGAGCTTTAAGGAGAAAACAAAAAACACAGAAAGCCACCCACACCACAGTCCTACTTTACAGCACAAAAAGTCACAAGACAGCCCTTTGCCTTATCCCAATACACGTTTCCTGCGTTTAACCAGGTATCTGTCACTAACGTCCTCCAGCTGAAATGCATAACTTCCAGGTTTATGCTGAGGATTCCACCTAAATCTGCAGTTTAGGACGACAAGGAAGGTGACAACTGCTACAGTCCATGCAGAGCAACTCTCTGCTAATGGCACTGAACAGATTCAGACCTCAGAAAAGGTCAAGTTCCAGCAGCAAATAGTTCTAGAAGTTTTAGCAGAAATCAAAGCAGTGACTTCACTTCTAAGGATTCCTGCTGCAGCCCCGATATCGTGCTGTCCAAATTTTTTCTTTTTTTTTTTTCCCCCAACTGGCCTACAATTTGTGTTGGTTTTGACCTTCAAATTCCTCTGCAAAATGACACAGACAGGATTTTGTACTTCCTTCTCCAACATTTAGCAAGGTTGAGGAGGCTGCTGTCTCAGCAGGCTGTGAAGCTCTCATTTCATGACTTTAGAATAGTGTGGGATAATGGCTATTTCTACTTCTTTGGCACCCAGGATAGTGTGCTAAATAAGACATTGCAGCAGTTGAGAAGTTCATAGAACTGAACTTCACAACACAAAGGAATAAATATTGGTTTATCAAATAATAAATTAAGTTATTGAAAGTAATCAGTTTCACCTTGCTTCAATGTAAATCTCTTAACTCTTTCAACATAAAAACTCCAGCTTAACAAATTAGAGATGACAATAATTATTCATCTGCTCTAGACATTGATGTACACTTCTGATTTGGAGCAGAGCTGAGATTTTGCTAAATTCATGCACTGCTAAGACTTCCATGCAGTGCCCTCCTTCATCTTCATCATCCCTTTCTCAATAGCTTCTCTTTTTCTTAGTGTCAAATCAAGACCCTCTGTGATAAACACAAAAAGATAATAAGACCAATAACAATTCAGACCCTGAACAGCATTCACTACCTACCTACCACAACAGAAATCATTTTACTTGGCTTCCAAAGTCCATGTCCTACAGAGTATCCAGAGCACATAGGCAAGTGAACACGGATTTCAACATCTGAAATTAGGGAGCATCTCTTCAGTCCCAGAGCACACGTGGCTAACAGCAAGTCCCTACAGCTGCTGACCCAGAGCCTTCTCATCACCAGCTGACACCACAGGAACAGCATGAATTAAGATCACTCTATTTCCTTTCCAAATCTTCTTTCCAATGAGAAATGTGCAGGATGTAGGAAATCTGAATTACTACATAATCCAGAAGAGAACACATTAAATGATTTAAGACATCCGTTCCTTTCCTGGACACAGATCTTGAAGACCTTCTCATGTTCATAACACAATTGCAAACACCAAGTACAACTTCTTATCCACTTCAGATGTGTTCCACATGACACTGAGTGGGCTCACTCTGCATCGGTCACAGGATGCAGGAATGCTGTCACAAAGCAACATCATCCTAATTCATAACTACAAATATCACTGCTGAAATAAACAGTCATCAAACATTACCACAGCAGAAGCCATATGTGCCTTATTGCTAATTTACCATCAAAAGCTTTTTGAGATATTATGTACAGATGTACTAATTATTTCTTACTCCTCACCATTCCTCTCACCAGCCAGTTATACTCATGGTATTCAAAAACCACAGCAACTTCACATACTGGGTAAGACTCACAGTTATTATTTCAGGGAGGCTTAGAGCATATGAATTTATTTGCAAAACAGCCCCAAGAGAGTCAGATTGATAAACAGAAAAACAGCAAGAATTAGGAAATCCTATAACAGATTAGCACTCAGCATTTGATGTCTTCAGTTCTGAGAAGGTGGCCCACAAATTATCCTTTCATTTGACAAGCTGGCAACTTGAAGGGATTCCTGAAATCGGGAACTAGTTGCATATTTGGAAAGATAGTAGGCAACTGAGATGCAACAGCAAAATCAAAGCTAGTTAAGTAGTTACCCTCATGTCATCTCATAAAAATATGTACAAGTATCTTTAAATCCATAACACAAAACCTGTTTTTGCCTTCTTTGTTAACTAATCCTTAGAAGGCTCAAAGTCTTCAATTCCATAATGCTAATCTGCTCTTATAACAAGCATCCTTCAGCATGACCTCAAATTTATTCTTAATCGTTTCTACTTCAAGGAGATAAAATAAGGCAACTATTTGTGCCCTTTTAACACCCTAATTAGTAGCAATACTATATCATGGATCTAATTAAAACTCCCCAGTTAGGGGTTGGGGAAACAGGGAGGAGAAGGGAGCAAAGAGGAAAGGTCAGCTGCCTGCAAAGCACAGTTTCCACTGCAGCAGACAGTTTCTCCTCCCCAGTTCATGAAATCTTATTATAATGGTGCACAGCCACACATCCCAGACAAGTTAGGGTGGCTTCCATCAGTATAAAATAAATTCCTGCCTATATGCAGCTTACATTTGCTAAATTAATAGTGTTTTCAATCATTCTGATACAGCAACGTTTTTCTGCAGTCTTTTATCACGGTTCCCATAGCAACAAACACTTTAGCGTGAGACTGCAATGCTGCTGCAGACTGCATCATAACCATACTGTCAGCAGCACACAGCTGCCTGACAAGTCAAGATTAAGTGAAGCCATAACCTCCAGTTCCGTGATACATTTACATTAAAAAAGCCCGTTATCTTCTTTGTTTGACTCAGACAACATGCTAATTGCTATAAAAATTCTTAATCTTACCTACGAAGGCAAAAAAAAAAGTCACTGTATTCTGAAGCAGGAGAGGAATGAAGCTTTTGCTGTAGCTCTTGCTGCAGTTTCCCATGGAATATTCTGACTTCACGGTTACTGAGTACTTTTACATTTACAACTTTGTATATATTTGCAACCTTTTAATGGAGGCAGATGTTTAACACACTGCACATGCGGATGGATTTACCAGTCGTCTAAGCACAACTGCCTGGTGAACCAACCGTTGGAGTTCATGGCTCAAGAAATACCTTATTTCACAAACAACAGGCTGGTGATGACCGCTCACTGGGACCAAAAAGATACTTGCTGGATTTATGACAAAATCTCTGCTTTAAGAGGAAACAGCAAAATTAGGACACAAGCTATCAAGATCAATTGAAACAAGCTTTAAAGTTTACTTCCAATCCTCAGCCATATATTTGCTGATAACAGCCAGCAATGAAACCTTCTGACTTATGCTGCATAAATCAGACCACTGCAAGGCAAACCCTGCAGTCATTTTTCCCTTACATCCTTCTGCAGGCAAAGAGGCCGCCACACATTTTGCATCGGGAAACGCTGCCATCTACTGCTGTAAATTGCTGTACACCCCACACCACTATGGGGACCACATGTCTGCGTTCATAGTTCCTGACTAAGCATAGTCCATGATTCAAAGGGAAGAGTGAAAATTACATGATCATAGTAAAGAAAAAAAAAAAAAAAAAAAACAAGAAAAACGGTACACAGAAAACATGCATTTAAAACTGTTCAGCACTCATTTATACTAAGACAGAAATGAAAATATCCTACTAGCCATAAAAAAAACAACCTATCTTCCAACATCATCCTACAATTGTGTTATAATTTAACATCTATTGCTCCTGCTACTCTGCCAGACTTCTCATCTGCACAAAGAAACACAAGCGTGGCTGAAGAAACATCAACTTCCCACTGCTGAGTGGGCCCTACATTCTGCCAGTGAGGACTTATCACACAAGACAGGCATAAATTGCGATTAGACGACATCTTTTGGAAGGTGGGACACAGTCTGTTGTTCAGCAAATAAGCAGGCTGACCAAAGACTGGAAAGGTTGAATCAGAGCCTCTCAGAAGATGAATGTGTTTGACGGATGTATGTGAGACACTTGTTCTTGGGGTGCTTGTACAGAAACAGCAGGAAGCATGGAAAATCCACACTTTTAAAAACAGATATTAACTTCTGGCAAGAAGGTCCGTTGCATGCACTCTTCATAGTATTTTCATTAATCACTTAAATTGTTAGTTCTTTAAAATCAAGAAAGAATCCCTCTAAGAACCAATACATCACACCCTTTATTAGTGTTTGAAATTTTCAGTGCCAAGAAAAAGAAAGAACAAAAGGCTTGGCTACTTTGAAGTCTGTCACATCTGCTTTCCTTCTAGTGATGCTCATTTTTCCACTATATAAAGTGCTGTAAATCTTGGGTAAACAATGTCAGAACGGCACAATGGTCTCTAACACCAGCCAACAGTTGGAAGTAACATGCTTCAGTTCCTTCAGGAATCAACTCCTCACTCGGAGGTGGGTTTTCATGTTATGTTTTTTGTTTTTTAAAAGTTCACAGCTGAAATTTAAATACAAGCCCAAAGTATTTAAAAGCCTTTCCTACCATCTGTAAGAAAATAATACCTACAGTACCAGAAGTGTGAGCTGCGTTAGTTTAGAAACATAAGCTACATTAATTCATTCTTTACACTAACTTACGCATCTGTAACTTGTACCAAATTTGAACGGTGGCAGCAGGAATTAGTCCTACATTATGCAACAGAACCTAAGGTGGCATGGTTTCGTTTCTTGACAGCAGTGATGCAGCAAATGCTCTGTCAACGAATCATTACAGTTATAAAAAACAAGTAAGGCTAAATCCAAACCTCATACAGCAGGGACCCAGCTTTGGTGCTGCACCTAACACTTTGCATCAACGTAACACAAAACTAAGGCCTGACAACCCTGGACAGGATGGATTCACCCTGCTGCAGCTCAAGTATCACTGTAGTAAGTTGTTTGAATATAAAATTCCAATTTTATTATTTCCTGCTTTAATAATCTCTTCTGCAAATTCTGTGGGGAAAATTCAAGCAGGGATTTTAGACTGTGGACTGAAACCTCAGTCTCCTAATTGCTGCTACAGTGCCATGCTTTCAGCTTTCCCTGCCCAAGCAGCATCCACTCTGACAAGGGTAAGGCTGGGAGAAAGAAAGTTTTTATTTGGTCTCCACTGTATAAGAAAAAAAAAAAAAAAGTGTTGGCACACTCTAATCTTTCTTGTAAGCTATAGTTAAGTTTGAAGAATGGAGATACAGCTATTGCCTTTAATAAATTTTGAGTGACTATGGCTTTATCAGTAGGCTAATTCATTAAAAAACTAATTAAAAAAATCAATCAAGTCAGAAAGTTTGTCCAACTATGTTTAATCTACTTCATCATAAAGGGTAACTATAAAAAGTGCAGCTATTCTTGAGGGACAATATACCTATCAGTCATTTACAGGAACAAAAAAAGCAGTGCACTCAAACTCATTCTGCAAAGGTTAATATAGTCTGAAAAGCATTTATCCCAATTTTCTCATTTTTCAGGACATACTGAAGCCCCAGGGAGTCAAAAAATAATTATATATATATTTTTTTTTTTTTAAAGCTAGGTATTATTCCTGTGACACTTCAGTAGATCAGGTCTCTTCAAAATATAAAAGTAGGCTTGGGAAAGGATAGGCTCTCCAGTATTTTAGTAGATGAATACTGAAGAATGCTAGCATTCTCAGTGTCAACTTAAGAAGTTACATCCCAACCACAATTGATATATTTCAAGAACATATAAATAAATCCTTCAAAATAATGCATTTTTCATTTAGAAAGCTGGATTTTGAAAGCCATCTCTATGTAAGAAATGCCATCATGTACTCCGACCTCTACTAAGGAAATCACACACTGAAAATATATTCTGATATGGCTTTTTTTTTTTTTTTTTTTTAATAAAACAGCGATACCACATGAGTACCTGTGGCCACATTCCCCACACAAAAAGATTCTCAAAATCTCCTAGTCCACACTGCTTTGAGTCTCATACTCAGCTATTGAATTAGTGAGACTGAACAACTGACTGAAGGACAAAGAGTGCTGCAATTCCAAGCACACCAAATACTGCTAATTCATACAATCAGCAGTGCTCTCACCCAACAGCACCCCTATCACATCTGGCTCCACTTGTATCTCTACTGCCCAACATCTGCATAAGACATCACATAAAGCACACATAGATGAAGCAGGGTTGAGGGACATGGCTTAGTGTGAACTGTTGGTGACAGGTGGATGGTTGCAGTGGATGATCTTGTAGGTTTTTTCCAACCTCGGTGTTTCTGCGGGTTCAAACGCTCTGCCAATTCTCAGAAACATCACCTGGATGAGCTGAGGTCACTCAGCAGTTTCTGCTTGAAGTTTTGCTTTTTCTACCTTAACCAAACACTTCCCTTTCTTACCAGGATCATTACATTTTTCTTATGTTCATGTGAAAATTAAGCATGCAGGTCTACTGACAGCCATCAAAATAGTAGAAGCATCTTGAGATAGCTAATTAAAGCTAAGAACAAACACTTTCACCCTCCTCTCCAGCTTATTTTTCCCCCAGAGAAGGATCACAGTATGTTCCATTATGGAAAACAAAAAAAAAAAAACCCACTCATCTGTAAGATCTTCTATATCAAGACCGGGCGTGTGCTTATTAGCAATTCAACACTGCAGCACCTTTGGACAGTGCATACTGTGGATCATCAGCTTCTCACATATTTCAACATTTACACTGTACCACATAAACAGTTATGCAGAAAATGCTCATGGAGCATTTAATTGCTATTATCCAAGAAGAAACACAGTATAAGTTTTAATTGTTCTGTTCCAACTAAAGCTAATAAGATGTTTTAACTGAAATTCCACCTTTAACACAATTTCATTTGCTAAGCAAAGTCACACAGTGATGGCATTTTATTTTTCCTACAGTCTTTGAGAAGACTGAACAACTGAAACAATTCCATAACCTCCAGATCTTCCCCATCTGATCTAAACTTCTCAGGCAGCAGCTAGTTATGAAAAAAATAAAGGTTATGGAGGTAGAAAGGACTGGATCCTTTTATTACTGACACACCAGAGATCCATCACAAACTCTCAAAATGGCTACTATCTCCAGCTTCCCCTCTTACTGCTCTTTTTGTCATATATTTAAGTTATCGTGCTAATGTAGTAACACATTTCAATTATTATCCACAGCTTGTCTGTTTTCCTGCTGACACCTTTTTTCACATTCCCACGAAGTTTTAACTTCTGCTGTCATTGGCCAATTTTTATTTAGTCAACCGAAACACTGAGTTTATTATACCAGTACTTTATCTAAAATATAAAAATTAATTTGATTCAATAAATGCACAGTGTTTACCAGTGTTTCCTAACTTCTCTCATGGATCCTGATCGGGAGGCTTACCTAAGTAGCCTCATGCTTCCTTAGGCTGAGAAGCAGCTTTTCTTATGTCTCACTTCTTAGCATTGTGCCACACAACCTGAAGATACTTTTAACTATCTTGTACTCCATTTCACCATCAACTTAGGTTTTAACTTTACTGTTCAACTGTACTCAACCATAATTACTCTAAAATAACACAGTATTTATATATTAATTATATATTTCTTATTGAATTCTACACAAGCAAAGAATAATTTCTGAAAAGCAAGAAAGAAAGAACATACAAACATATTAATGCACAGGATTGATGAGCAATGAAGCAGGTTATCTGTTTGTGCCTGGATTGCTTTACCAGTTTGAGGTCCATTTGTGAAACCTAAGATAAAGTATTATTTAAAACCAGTTACCAGCCATGCCTTGATAGCATTGGCACAAAGACAGAATGGAAATATGATGGGAATTAGCAACAGGAACAGTGACAAAGAGCAGCAGACGTTACCAGTAGCACTGGGCATTATTCTCCAGCAACTTCTCCACCATGTGCTCTACTCTTACAAACCAGCTTGGCACAGCTTTGTATATCAACGGAGTATCTGACCTGTAGCAGAAAGATGATGGAAAAGGGCAAAAAGAAAAAGCCACATTATTTATAAAGAACATTTTAAAAATGCAGTTCTGTGCATGACAGCTCTCTCTCCATAGAGCTCATTGTACACTTCCTGAAATATTATCACAACAACAAAAAGGTGTTTTGTTTTTAGTAACACATTGTTATTAATTGTTACTCTTACATGAGCTACCATTTTAAAATTGATTCCTAAGAAAAATCCTTCATGAAGCAACCAAATGAGTTTTTATAGCACAAGAAATCACAAGAACAAACTACACTTGAATTTTAGATTTATGTTGCTATAATAGTACAGAAATAAGAACTTCATCCAGTATTCAAATGAGTTATTTAAGTCTTCCAGGTGACATCGTTCTGGTTTTTTTTTTTTACATGCATATCTCCAACCTGACAAGCCAAAAAACATTATGCTACATTATTACTATTTCTATTTAAAAGAATCATTTAGATGGAGTAACAGTACCCAACATCCTACACCATGAGGAGAAGGAAAGAGAGATCCAGATAAATATATAAAAGCATTAAGTAATAAAGGCATCCTCACATATGCCTTACTTCAACATTTCAGACAACCATACAAAAACAACATGGGGCATGTAACACTGTAACACGATGGAAAGCACAGCAGTGACAGCAGGGTAGCAGGTCCTAGTCCGCAGCAAGCAAGGACTTGCTCAAATGCAACAGCCTTAGGCACAGAAATAAAGGAAAGAAGCTGCCTACCTTCAGAAGGCCTCAGTTAGGCAGGGATCTCCAGAAAATTCCTTTGCCTCCACTGCTAACCCTTAAATGAGGTCTGGGAAGAGGTGGATCCTGCCTCCGTCCCTTCCTGTCACTCAGGTACACCTAAGCTCCCCTGGGTTGGCCCTGCCTTCCCACCAGGAGCTCCATCACTGTTTTGAACTGATACTTAGCATTTCCACTACAGGATGGAGCAGATTCAGAACTTGGGATTGCTTAGAAATGAGAATGCTGTAGGACAGACTTTATAGACTGATAAATTTTCTAAATTACCTAGTAAAATCAGAATCTTTAAGCATCTGGCTGCATTGCAGACTTGGGCAATTCTCTTCTAGGTTAGTTCCTTAACACAACAGCTTATGGTCTTGAGAGACTTCAGTAACACACAGCCTTCTTAAGGATCCAATAATCAATTTGTGTATAAAGTTCATTATAGGAGAGGTCAGACAACTCTATTACTTCACATCCATCTCATTATTCCAAATTAAAGGAGGACCATACCCTAGGATAAGGAAACTGTCTGCTCATATACAGCAGCTGCAGCAACTCTGGGACAAGAAGCTTTTATTTCCATAATATCAACTCACTACACAAAACATTTCCTGATTTTTATTTTTATTTTTTTTAAGTTATAACATGGATTCATTTCAAATGCACAACATATTCACATTATGATGAAAATTCATCAATATAATCATATCACTCAGAAGCGGTTGTGGCAGTGATGCGGGCTCATTATTTTCATTATCTGAAAATGGTTGGAAGCCAATGGACTGCTATGGAGAACACCTCCTTGTTCTCATATCCCTTCCTACACATTGACTTCTGGATGCTGTCACAGGTTCTACAGGGCCTGTTTGGTCCAATATAGCACAACCACTTTCACTGCTTCCATAACACTGTCCTTTAGCTCTAACTTCAAATCTGTGCTTTTTCATTACCTCACAAAGGATTAAGATTGACAGACTCAACTTACTAGCACTACAGTCTGAAAGTAAAAGGCAGAAATGGCACAGATTCCATAGACTTAATCTATTTCAAACAAGAGAATAAAATCCCCTTTTGCATGTTACCTTCCACTTCTCAACACAATAGTGCAACTCAGAATTCCAAGACAATTACTCTGAAATAAAACTTGCTATCTCTGAACAGCAGAGGACTGGCCATTCCTCTGTAACTAACATCTGCATTTCTTAAAGCAGTTTCTCTACCCAGCATTCCAGGAGTCTTCACCGAGCATATACATTAAAGGTAAAACTGATTTTCAAGGACTAAGCACTTAAAGGTAGTGAGTTCAGATAAAATATCAGGATGTTGAAGAAAGAGCAGAAAGCACCACTCTAAGGGCACAACCACTGAAAGCAGAAAAAAATTTTAACACAAATAGCCAATTTTAACAATGTAAGAATATTTGCTCTTCTGTAAGTGTAAAAGAAAACTTCACAGTGCATGCTAGAGGCTGGCAGTCACCTATTCAGCATCATCCTATCACATACAGAGATTGATTCTGATTACTCAGGACCAGCACATCCTTTGGGGAACAGCAGTGGCAGCATGTTTCCTTAGATGTGTGTCCTTTAGAACTTTATCAGAGGTAGAGAAGCACCTGAGCAAACAGCCTGTTCCTTAGCAGTGATACAACATCAGCTCTCTCTGAAATGTAACCTTTGTACATGAAAAGCTCAGCAATAACATACTCCGTGCACCATACATGCTCCAATCATTCCTTGTACCACTCTGGACTGTGCAGTGATTTTAAACAACTTATTGTGATCTTCCCTTTTTTTTTTAATTTCAGAAGTATATGATAGATTGCTGACCACACGCCCTTAAAGAACGCTTCTTGGTTTTGCTTAAAAAAGCAAAGCCTTGCATAAATCAGAGACAAAGCTTCCCAGTGTTAATTCCTAATGGGATGGCACACAGTAGCTACCATGGACATCTGGCTGTCAAGCTTGTTACCTTTGCTGCTTTCCAGAGTTGTTGAATCAACTCCTTCCAGAGCTGTTAAACCACTACCTAGACTACACAAGCATTCAGGTTAGCAAGATCTACATGTACACAGAGCAGTTTTGACTAATCATTTTCTCTTTCAACAATTCCAATAAAGAAGAGTTCTGGCTAGAAATTGTCTACTGTGTAGTCACCTAGGTGACACTGCTGCCCTTGCCTTTAAATTTTCCAACATCAGTTAACAGCAAATGACTGCATAACATTACAACAAGACAATTAAAAGAAGGATCCTCTGATGATATGCAAAAAGAGACATGACATACTTGGGATCCAACAACTCACTGGTTCCAGAGAAAAGCAAGAAAAACAGTACAGTAAGTAGGAAAACCTGATTCCAAAGTTTTCTTACATTAATCAAAATAATTTATGACTGTGTTTAAGTCAAGAACTACTCTCCTACTTTTAGCATATTCCAATTATGGTTTGATTTCTGATGGAAGCTAAATGAGATTTTAAAGTAGATTCCATTACTCTTCCTACCAGATAATTTGCTGCTAGGTGCTGCCTGCAACTGATCATCAATCAACAAGAATGTCAACATGTGGCAGGATTAAGTATGTTCTACAGCATCAGCATTTCTATGTAACCAGTTTATTTCAGAACACCATGGCTGTATATTTGAGTTGTGATAAAGACAATAAAAGCACTGTAGTTTCTGGCTGCAGTTTAAAAGCTGGTAACTCTTGAAGGACTAAACCAAAATTGAAGCTGCTCTAATTCAGTACGCTTGATCCCTTTCACTTTCAGTGATGTTAAGCCAAGGAAGTTAAGAGAGGGGGGAAAAGGAGGCAAACCTCAAGAAGTTCCTCAGTTACAACCCTCAGTCTTAAAACCATATGCACTTCTCTCCTTACCTCCAGCAGAACGGATAGCTGTGTTTGTAACTACTGCTGTGAACCAGCCTGCCTTTCTCCTTCAGTAATTTAATGATGTTCTTATCTGCATCCTGAAACAAAAGAAGAAAAAGTTTTCCTTGGATAACAAATTTCACCATTTCAGTAAGCCACGACAAGATTCATCTGCAATATCTAACCAAAAATAACCTGCAAGTAATTCAATAACTACACAAAAATCCCCCAAATTGCATATAATTCATACATTTACTGTAGAGGTACTGTGAAACATTACATTTGAAACGTTATTTGCTCTCCAAATCCTTCTATAGATCAGTCCATTTTTTCCCCTTAGCTTTTTTCCCTCCCACATACACTGAACTGTGTAGAACTTAATTTTTTCTGCAGCGCTGCTACACACCAGAACTCACATCATTAAATCTTTGATTAAGTCTTCTGTAGTCTTCAGTAGAAATCCACACAGTGCCTTTTATCTGATGTTCAGAACTCACTGTAACACATTCCTCTAAAATGTGACTACAGTTACAGAAGCTACATCATCTTTTGTAACACCTGACAGGATTTACAGTTTAAGTTGGGACCGAAAGCTGCACAATAAGAGCTAAAGACAACCTATTGGACACTGTCAAAATGAGATTAAGAAAGGAAAAAGAAATCATAGTACACAAAGATTTTTTATTTTGCAATATTCAGAATCTAAAAAAAGAATTCATCATTATAAGAACATTCTTCAAGCTCAGATTCCTATCGGCAAGAAGCTAAACATGCAGCCTCCACTACTCCATTATTTGCCTCAATATGCAGGAAGCAATGATAGCTGTTTGAGTTCAAACAAGACTTCAAGCCTGTTCAAATGGAACAGGCCATCAAATTGTAACAGTGGGAAACCATGACTGAAAAATAATTTATTTGCTGAGTGTATGAGGCATTCGTTTTCACAGATTTGCCTGTAACAGTCCAGAGTTCCTCTGGGTATCCTTTCAGATGGATTCTCTTTCATCTATTAGCAAGTCAATTTGTGTTGCAACATGTCCCACAAGTGGGAAAAATGACTGGATTTCTCTCCATTAAGAAACTGCATTAAACTATCTGGCTGGTATAAACTTAATTATGACATCTGTGAATTCAGTTGGCATCCCAAGGCAAGGCAGGCACACTTACCTAGAGACTGCACACGTAACATTTCTGTAGGAAACTAGCAAAAAGTGTGACTTTGCTGCTACTAGCATAAACACACATCCTCAATTTCATTACAACATTTACAATACCACTTACGTTTCAAGGTTGGGGTTTTTTTCAGACATTTTAATAAACAAACCTGCCACTGTTGCACGTTAATAGACATTTCGATTTTTCCAGAGGCACATTGAAGACAAAGGCATTAAGGCAAAGATAAGAACGCTTCTAAAGCACATAAACTCTACCTAGAATAAAGCAGTAATTTCCTATCTCCAGACTCACTGACCTTCACGTACTGTCCGGCAAAATCGGTCACTTCAGCTGTGAAGCAGCCTGACACATCAACAGGACAAACTGGGACAGAATCTTTCTGAATAACATTAAAATCCATACAGACTCTGTAATCATCCTACAAAAGATACAAGCGCCAAGTTACAGAAGACTGAAATATCAGTTACAACATCCATTCCAGAAAACAATAAATACTGAATAAGAAACACGACGACTGGGCAGAATAATGAAATACTCAGCCTTCACTTTACAAAATAAATGCTTAAAAAGTGTTGTACATACATTTGTATTTTTATGCATTACAGGAATTAGAATTTCTTCAGAATTCTTCATAATTCATCTGTAGACACACATATACAAATACACACGTGTTTATGTATGGAGATGGCAGGTTGTTTTAATCTTATTCTGAAATTACACATAAGAATTCCCTACTTCTGAACGTGTTAATGATCTTAAGTACTGAAATCTGTATTTCTCAATCTTTTGGGCCTGTAGGCAGCAATATTGATCAACCACCACACATGGGCAACATCACGGACTGTTTTCCTGGCCAGCTCATTGAAGTCTTTAATTTCCTGTAGCAATAAGGAGCACAAAATTAAAAAAAGCCTTCAGGACAAGAAAGTCACTAAAAGCTTCTCAGAAATGTAAGTAAGAACCAATGGTACCTTCAAAATGAAAGATCAGAGCAAAATTATAAGGGGACTAGCAAAGTTCAGACTCCAATTTCAAGCTTGAAGTAAACACATCTTCACCAATTACTATTCCAAATTACCCACTTTTTTTCCCCTAAAGGTGGGATTATATTATTAGGGATTAGAGGGGAAGGGAGAGCAGGGAGGTTGAGGATTAAACTCTCTCAAAACATTTGGAGAATCACTTAATTTTCTTTCCTCAAAGAGCAAGGCCCTGCTTAAGCCTGCACCAAGGCAGGTTGTTTGAGTCTGCTGGGTTCCCGTACTTCTGCCCTGACCAAATGGGGCACTACATTTAGGGACAGAAATTGAAGGGTTTTGTTGTGGTGCGCAATGGAACCTACAGTGATCTTGCCTATCTAAACTGGCTGCAATTGAACTTTCAGACTCCTATTTGCTTAGAGCTCATTTACCCTTGGTGAAACAAGCACACAACAGCTACTTCATAGGAGCTGCACTCTAAAGCAAGCTGATTGAGTCACTTTGATCAAGGAGATCTTATCTGAATGAAGTGCTCAAATAAGTGTTAAATAAGCAGGCATTTCACACCTATCTGAATTCTCCTTTCATAGATGCAACCAATACTGGCAAGCCAGCTTTGGGTGGGACAAAGCGAGGTTTCCAGATCCTCTCTGCAGTCTTCTTCCTGCATCTTCAGCACTGCCCACCAGCCCCCTCCAGCCAGGTCTGGTAAATGTTGCCAAGTGGGCCCACATTGTATTTCATAGAACATGCTGAAACTCATCCACAGCAGTAGAGAAGTTGACTGCTTCAATGCATCACATGCAGAACCGAAACCCCATCTCAGTGATATCACTCAATTCTCTACAGATGACAGTTTCCGTCCACTTTTCAGTCACTGTGGACAACCATCACAATTCTTCAGCCTCCATTTGGTCAACCAGTTATTACAGTCAATAGATGACTTAAGACAAGCCTGTTCTCAGTTGACCTTTCACCAGCTATTATTGCTGAGATACAGCAAGCAGACTGCAGCTTTAATTTGTAGGCCAGATGACATGTCAACCCTGATTTGGCAATGAACTGTACAAGGCTTTGAAGAAGCAGCCAGCAAAGAGTACATCAAAGCCTGGCACACTGACAACCTAGCTAAAACCTAATAACGAACCTTCCACTTTGCAGGACCCAGGGCAGGAGGTGGTTCAGTATGGTTTGCATCACCAAAGCAGCCGGTGATATATCAAGAGTTTCCTTTCTTTTGAAAAGCTTGGAATCAAATGTAAAAGCTCTACACACCGACATTCTATTTGATTTAATGGGGACTTGTTTCAGTAATCACAATCCAAGAACACATTCAGGCACATGCAGAAAACCACAAGTGCTAAGCTTCACTGGAAAACTGAAGTAAATTTCAATTATTTCCAGGACTGAAGTCACACTGCTGGTCACATGCTTTTTTAAATGCTGCGATGATTATATCCTCTAGAAGGTTACAAAGAGAAGTCAACGCCGTACTTAAAATGAGTGAAACAGAAGCTATTGAAAACTCACTGTTGAGAATAACTCAAGGCTTTCCTGCCAGAAACTTGAAAAAAAGGCAACAAAAAAAGAAAAACAACTGCCAAAAGGTTTACCTGTAGCACCACTTAAAAATCAGTATCTTTTCAACACATCGCAAAAGTAAAGTATAACAGGAATGAACCTAAGAAACATTTGTGATTCATCCTGAGCAAGTACTGGAAGTACAGGGTTTGCATGCCAACTAAAACATTACTAGAACTCAATGCAGGCACATCTACCTATGACGAAATGCCTGAGCAGCTGGATTTTAGTGTCACATTAATCGACAAGCAGAATGAGTTTTAACAGTTTTTATGCAGGTCTGTCTTTCCCCACGAGCTTTAATTTTGAGTTCTCTCAAACTAAAAAAAAAAATAAAATGTAATTTTATGCAGTATTGCAGCTTGTATCTGGCAAACACATCAGACAAGAAAACAAAACAACTATCCTGGAACTAAACAAAGGTGAATTTTTACTACTGGAGAAGGAGCATCCAAGCTATCATCACAATGTCGACCAGAAAGAAGAATTAAAATTAAAAACAACCCTGCTTTCTGTTTATTAAAAGAACTTGCTTATTCTGGGGGGAAAGGGACAGACACAAGACGACAGTTCTTGTAAAGGACTGTGCTCTTTTTCTCCTCTGAGCTTTATCTCCTGCTCCACTTACCCCCTTTTCTCTTCCCTATTCTCCTTTAACACACAATATCGAAGCAAGTTGCAGAGAAGCCAATTAGACAATTCTACCTATAATCAGGAGTTTCTCTCTTTTTCATCTAAGACTGCCTATTTAAAGATGGAAACGTTTAAGTCAACACCATGTAATACTCAGTATTTGGTATAGTGCCTACTGTGATGAATTCCTGAACCTAAACTAGAGCCTGTGTGAGTCTTTCTGAATGAAAACAATCACTGCACCATGAAAAACAGAACTGTATGCACCCCACAAGAAAAAAGCAGCATCTCATACAACATGCTCCACATAACTTCCTTCTAAGGGTAGCATATCAGTTAACCCAGGTCCATACCACACATTATGAAGTCTAGATGCCCCATATGTATCAATTGCTAATTTTATGATCTTAGTGTACTTTTCACTTACACAGTTATTCTGTGCATCTTTTCTTCCTTTGTAACGCACATACTATACTGCCAAGTTTTCCAAACCCCTCATTTTAAAAAGGTAATTGCTGACTTCCCAGGAGAGATGGAACATTCTTATTCCCCACTTCTGTGTTCATACAAGTCTTTGTGGGCTTGTAACCGAACCAAACAGAAGATGGCAAATAATCCTTGAACTAACTGGGCAGCTAAGCTTTCCAACAAGCTGTTTCCAGTAACTAGAAAGTGCTGTGAAAATACACAAATCAACACAGCAGCCAATGGAACACTTCTTCCAGAGCTCCTCTGCTATTAGCAGCATTCCCATTTCTATTACTCCATGTTCCACAGCAAGAGTTCTCTCCTCTTAAAACCAAGACTGTTCTCTCATCCCTCAGTTAAGATCCTGCAGGATTTAGCTATAGGGGAATCTGAGGCTCAGGTAGTGCAATATGCTTTAGATTCCTTAAGGCACTTCACTTTACCAGTCACATGAATTTCTCTATTAACCAGGAATATACAGCCCAATCTGATTTTAAGTTACAGCTATATTAAGGTAGAACATCTTCTCATATCAACATCCATCTTGTCAAGGGAAACAGAACACCACAACAGATGCATCCTTCAAAAAATGCAGCAAAAAAGGACAGAGAAAGATAGGATATTTCACACAAATACAAAGAGGCCTATTATTAATGGCAATGGTTTCTGGAAACTATAATAGAGCTTGCAGTACAGGGACTGCTAATTGCTGGACATTGGCAGTTATTACAGGTTTTCTGAGGGCATCTTTGGAAAACGGTTGAAGACAAGACACTACACAAAAGAGACAATGAATCTAAACTAGTGCTGCTAATTCCCATGTCTAAAAATTGATGAAATTCATGAAAAAATCCCTCCTAACCTTTGCAAGAATAGACTGAGAGAAAGAAAAATAAAGTTGTTCAGCAGACAGAAAAAAGAATGGAGTTCAATAAGGGATAAAGCCTCAAGAAAGAAAAAGCACCCAAAGCACTTTTTCAGGTATTCCAAATATACAACAAGTACCAAAATTGACAGATTGAAGAGAGGCAGTGTACTGAGCAGAACTACAGCTACCATCCAAAATTATCACTTCAAGCACATTTTTCTATTTTTCAATGTTAGCAGATCATTTATTCCTGAAGCTGGAAATCTAGACTTGGAACAGCTAAGATCAAAATGACACTTGGAAGATACAGTGGTGAGAGCACAACATACCACAACAGTAACCAAAACCAGACATCTGAAATCTCCACTTCAACACACAAGGGGCACAACTGCATGTAAGAGTGCCCTAGAACACAATGTTTCCAAGTAGCAAACGGGAGGGTTACTCGATTTCATAACCACTGCCAGTTCACAGTAGCTGGAAAGCCAAGCCATGTGCACGAGAAAAAAAATGAACATAACAGACACATAAATTGTACTCACAGCACCAAAATAGGGGGCTTGATGAACGACACCTGTGCCTTCTTCCTCCTTCACATAATTGTCTACCAACACAGTAAAGGCACCTTTATCTCTGCACTGTAACACAAAAATAGGCTTTTCACACATACAGCAAACCAGAATTCTGAAGAATGCAGGAAAGCTACTGGCAGTCACAATGGCTTCAGAAATAAATGACATGCATTGCAGTGTTACATTCTTAACATTATGTACTCATTTCCCATGGCTAAATCACTTGGACACTTCATTTAAGCAGCATCAACTTTGATTAAATCTAAGTTCCCTCCATAAGGCTACAGAGTCGATTCATCCTCAAGTCACAGCTCTTCACAAAGGTCTGTGTTTAACAGAATACAAATGAGTACACTCGTGTAAATGAGGATACACTCAAGACAGCTACAGGCATTCACTTCACAGAAGTCTCCTTGCATTTTTACATTGGAAGGTAATGGAAACTGTACCTTCATAATATTTTTTTTAAACGGCTTTTCTTTCATAATAAGAAATTCTCTTTATTTTCTCCAGAGAACAACGAAATGAGAAGCTTAAACATTCAAGAAAATTTGCAGTGTGACCACATCTTTAGTTTTTTTTTATCTACATCTTTATTTTTTTGTTATCTACTGTCATGGTTTTGTGATTTTTGGCTTTCGGTATTCCACATCATAACATCATGTGGGGCACTGGGACTTTAACTGTCAGTGCTCAAGTCCTGGGTACCTGCCCTGAAGAGAAGAACTACATTCCCCAGGGGACCTTGCGCTCAGGGAGAGGAGGTTTAACTCCTGGCAAGGTCACCTGATGTCCCTTTCTCACCTGCCCTTCATCATGGGCGCTGTTCCCATCTCCCTGCTGCTCAACTGGACTGCGCATCTCACCTCAGTGCTGTGGTGAGGCCTATCCACCTTTTGGACATTCTCTCTCTCTCTCTCTCTCTCTCTCATTATATTTGATTTATTAGCTTCAATTCGGATTATATTGTATTATAGTGTGTTATCTTGCATTCTGATAATATACTTAGTAAATTAGTTTGTTTCTCCTCAGATTGGTGCCGCTGTTTTTAATTATTTTGGGGTCCCCTGTTTCTTTTTTTCTTCCAGAGGCACGGATCTGCAGATCCCTCCGCCCTGCTCATCACAGAACCGGGCCGAACCAGCCCGTAAACTGTTGACATCTACATACTATTTTCTATTAAAAAAAAAAAAAAAAAAGCACTGCAAACTGTTACAGCTCAATCAGATACATTACAAGATATCTGGCATGTCCTGAAGAGGGATATTTTAGGATAAGACATCCATTCTAAGTAAAACTGGTATATGCCCATCTGTTCCTTAGGAAGTACAGCAGGACTCAGAATCATTAATCCATTCTGATCCTTTATACCTGCAGTCCAGTTTATCAGATTCAGCTTAGCTTCTGACCTTCCTCTAGAAACAACAGGTCCTGCTGCCTACGCAGGTTTCCACAGTTTGCTACTTCAGCACATGCTTCAGCACAGAATGCAGGCACAAATGACTGAGTCTCTTTCCTGAGTTAACAACTGCTTGTCCAGCACTTCTGTAATCCTTTTCAACTCTTTGAAGAATTTAACCAAGCACTGCTTTTGTATTTTTAATACATAGTCCTCTACCCTGTTTCTTATTACTATATGTACTACCATGTACTACAGCAACACAATCTATGGTGCTATTATCCACAGGAGACTTACACAGCACTCAAATGCTGCACAACCAATCCATCTCACGAATATAAGGTCTGTGGAATTTAAAGGCAAAAGACACAGGCTCACCAGATGCAAGCCTGAGAGAATGCTGCTTATTCAGTAGTGATTAGTGAAAGTCTTGCTGTAATCTGAACTCATGCTACCATTCACCACTCAATTCTTACTCTGGGTGTATTTATAACTTAAGGAAAAAAAGTTTAAGAACAGCCTTCTGTTTTTCAACCTTTCACAAGCATTTTGAACAACTGGGATTAAACCTGAGTTTTCTTATTAGGACACAAGGTTTTTGTAATATAAACAAGTAATGCTGTGAAACATTTTGACTTTCGTCATGGTGTGCTGTGACAAACCCAACTTCATCTTACCTGAATAAAATATTCAAAGAGTGGTTTATACTTCTTGCCTTTTAGAACAATGCCAGGAAACCTGAAGAGGAAAAAAAGAAAATGTACATGAACACAAATGAACAACTTGAAAACTGCTTGGTCCACTAGTAAGGGAGGAGTTTCCCCTATTTCCCTCATATGTAACAGAACCTGGCTGCATTTACTTCCCATTTCTACACCTCTTTGACAACTTAGATGGAAACATGTCTTAATGTATCTCTGCTATCAGAGAACAGGTAGACTTCTACCCAACAGCCTTCCAATGAAGAAATCATTGGAAACTTACATAGGAAGTAAGCATTATTAAGAGTTTATTTCTCATAAAGTTCTAGGTAAGGAGCTTCTGCATATAACACAATAACAAAGTACTATGAGCTCCGTGTGTTCAACAGAACTAAACAAGCACTGTCCCAGAACATCTAGGAGCTGTATGCACAAAAGATGGTCCTTCTGAGAATTACAGTGTTTAAATCCTAGATACCTTATCCTTACTCTATAATTAGGCATCTACACTTCCCAAGGGCACCTCAGAAGATCCAATACAGACAGGACACTGACGAAGCATAACAACCAAGAAGAGAAACAGCCTGTAGATTTGGCCCTCTTCAGGCTTCCAACTACAGGTGGCAAGCACAATGACTGGACTGCTCACACTCGCCTAAAAAGGCTTGAATCTTGCATCTCAGAAAGAAGCCTAGCTCAAATGCAGCCTCTTCTAGAAGATGAGATACCTTTCTGGATGTGCCACAGCTGTGGTCTTTTCCTATACTCCTCCTGATTTACATCCACATCTTTCAAAACCACTGGTCAAACCACACATTTGACTACTTGAAAGTGAAAAACTGCTTGAAAACTGTTCCACTGTACAAAAAGAAGCTCAATCAATATTTAATGCCAAGTTGAAGAGCGGTCTCCCCAGCTTGCTATACACAATATCCACCAGGGAAGGGGCGTTCTTCTATTTTGAGGCACAGCTTCATGGATGGTTTAAGTATTTTACATTACAAACAGCCTTAGGAATGTTTGAGGTGCTTAATCAGGATCAGATGAGAAAACAACATCCTAGTGCTCCTACATACAGATGTGGGAGTATTCAGACACAAATCAAGTACTAGAACCACCTACAGTTAAGAGAAAGGGGTGAAAGGGTTGTGGATCACATTCCTGATTTTCCCTTTTGACTTCTCAAATACTTTGTAATCTAAGTCCTGAACTGGAAGCTGGAAGTTTATACAGTGCCACCTTGTGACTTAAGTTATACTTCTAATGGAGACTACCTTAACCATAGCAACCCTTCACTTCCAAGTGATCAGAAATTTAGAATTGAAAAGGAAATAAAATTGATGTGCTGGAAAATAGTATAAAGCACTTAAGAGTTTAACATGCAAGCAGACTGAAATCTAACAGAAAGGGAGGAGAACATTCATCAACCATTTCATGTTCACCACTACTAAATGGCCACAAATGGAGTAATGCATCAAGACAGGTTCACGCGTGCCGAGTAGCAGAGATGATTCTGATGAAGACAGGAGCCCTGACTAGTGAAACAGAGAAGAAATATTCCAGTTTTCTCTCACACAAAGAACCACTGTCTGCATCTGACTCAAAAAAGGAAACAAAAGCAGTCAGGCCAGGTTTGAAAGAAAAGCTGGAAGTATTCAGGAAGACGAGATGACTTCAGATGCAGAATGTTTTCAGCGTAAGACCATTCCTTGACCTCAGTTTGCCACCTGGTATGGAGCAAATATCAGTTTCACCCCTGAAGACCTAACAGCCTGAAAATTGAGACATGGGCCAGAAGAAAAGAAGTGAGAAGTAGAAAAAAGTTCATTTCCATGAATTTATATGCTCTAAGATTAAAACGTTCAAAATATCTTTTTAATTACCAGCTACCTCTTAATTGTCTCACATTTCACATTTGAGAACTGATTTATTACATAAAATAAAAACTGTAGTATGACAGAAGAACAGTCAGCTTGAGAAAACTACAGCACCAGTAGAAGAAAAAGAAAAGAAGAAGAAAAAGCCACCACTCTGCAAGAATACAAGTTGCCAGCTCCCCTGTACAAAGGTACAGAGAGGTAAGAGATGAGAAAAACAGCCAGAAATTTCACTTAGCCAGGCATGTAAGCATCTACAACAATCCTGTCTGTCCTGACTGTCTTAAAAAGGAAGTACAAAACTTTCACTTCACAATTTTGATGAGAAGAAAAAAAGGCTATAAAAAGGCTTAAGTGTTTAGTTCATTTCTTGATACAGGAAATGAATGATGGCAACAAACCAAACTCATATTTGCAGAATTCCAGTAAGAGAACAATTTAGGATGACAACACAGGAGACCAAAAGCCTCAATGCATCTACACTGCTTATTTTCAGAGTCTAAAAGAAATGCATTCAAATATTGAAGAAAACAACAGCATTTTTGGTAGAACAAAATAACACAGATATTTTTGGAGTTCTGAGGATGAAAACTCCCCTCGGACCAGCTAACAACTTCATTACATTTAGACATTGAATACTTCAAAAAAAGTGAAGTGGCAAAGAAAAATCAACATGAATTTGTCAAGTACAAGTCACATCAAAGCACATTACTTCTTTTGTTAGGCAAACCAAGCAGCCTAAATAGCAGTCAAGGAGATAGACCCAGGGCATAATGACAGCAAGGCTTTTGACACCTCCCCATGTCATTCAGCTCCATGTAGAACACAAAAACATTCTGACCAAGTGACTGCATGCTTACATGGATGCAGAATCATTTCAAGGAAAAAAAAAATAGTTTTGATTCAGTATCAGGCTGAAAGAAGATTTCCATCACGTTGACAATATTCAATGTTTTTATTGACAACTGAAGGGAGGAAAAAAAATAGGAAACGGACAAATCTGGAGATCAGAAGTTCCATCTGCATGGAAGAATGGGAGCACTGAAAATAATCTTCAAAGAGCGAGTACCACCTCAAATGGGCACAGAGCATGTGGCTGATTAAGACAATTAAGCCAGGGATGCTGAGGGGAAGGGAGGAAAACAATAAAATCAGTGCAAAAATACAAAGTGGGAATTACTCAACCGTCATAACATAAGAGTGGAAAACATCTTTAGCAAGTGCCCCAGCTGTATATTCCTGTATATGTTGTATATATAATATACAGCAGGCAATTGCTTAGTTAAATAGAGGCGGCCTCTTTTCACATGTGTATGCATGCACGTTGCATCTATTATTCTAATTGGACAAAATGGTGTTGTAAAACTTTTATCTGCTTGAGGTAAAAGATGATAAAAATAACTATTGCTAGGGAATAAGGCTCATCATTCTAGATTATTTTTTTTTAATTACTGCCAAATACTGAATAAAATGAACACCAATGCAAACATCCCTATCCTTCAATTCAAATAAGATGAATGAGCACTTTTCAGAAGGAGTAACTGCCACCAACTGCATAACTTGGGGAGATGATTCTATAGAAAGTATTTGTTTGCTGAAGGGAATGGTTTTACTTTTGTCCGTTTCCCTTCAAATATTTCCATGACTTCTAAGATGTTTTCCACATCCATAAATCTTGAAAACTGGAAATTGTATAAATTAATAATGTTTTTCATAAGAAAAAAATAAAAATAAGCAAATTGAAGGACAGACCAAAGAACCTTTGGGGTTTTTACTATGAAACAGTAAACCAATCAAACTTGTATTCATACTCAAGATCAGTTCATCCTAGCAACTTCCAATCTCTTTACAGATTTTCTTTAACATATACTTACATAGTATCACCATAGTGGGAAATTCACCTGCAGCTAACTGCCAAATTCAACTTCTTAAAACACTTAACATCTGAGCTATAAAAATACTTTAAGATAACAAGTGAGCCATAATTTCTGTACTTGCCTGTCCAGTATCTCGTATTCACTGTCAGATTTGTATAGTGCTATCAGCCTGGATTCCATCAAGATGTAAATCTTTCCTGTAGCCTTATCTAGAACATAAAGCAAAGCAACAGGTTATATATCCCAATTTAATGCCCTCATTTGCACCACTATAAAAACTTCTGTTTATGCAATATGGTATCAAATGAGCTACAAAAATGTCCAGAACACTCCTGCTGATCAACTGCTACTTTCCAAAGCTAAGCTTAAAGAGACACCACAGGAGAAAACCCAGTACAATGATTTTCAGCCTCTTTATTCTCTTCTTGTTGTTAAGAGGCAGTAATACCCTAGCTTGCCTACTGCCACTGTGCCAAAGAAAGAACTGAACAGTTTCAGCATATGTAACTGAAGCAGACCAAAACAATTAGAGGCAAGTTGGTTAATTACCAAGTAAATATGACTAATAAAAATGACATTTCTTGTAACGACTGTACTCCTTTCTGTTGTCTTTCTGAAATCTATTATTTCAATCAATTTTATGCTTGGATTTCTTTATAAAGGAAATAAATTATTAAAAAAAGCCATTTCCTATCCCTCAAGAAGCCCAACCTCTGAATTTTGACCATGAATATCACTCAGACTTTTCCTCAAGGGATTTTAGTATTTCTATGGGCACATTTAGCATTTGTTCATTATCACAGACCTCTAGTTGCCATAAAGCTGTTGTGTCCTTATGTCTTCCTATAAATATATTCACTGAAGACAAGACGCAAGGAGCTCTGAAACCAGCAGCTTTCCATGCAGATGTAGGTGTTATTCCTGAAAGCTGTCGATAACTCCTTCAAGCTGACCAAATTTATGTCAAGATTTTGGAACGCCAGAATAAATTTAGCTCTCCCACAATGCAGAGAAAACCCCAAACGCCTGGAGTTTATTGTAAAGAACTCTTCAACTTCTCATATTTGCCACCTTAGGCAATAATTAGATTCATGTGTTTGTGCTGGAATGGGAAATTACGCCTTTGGCATTTCCTAAATCCGGAATAAATGCACTGTTAACTTGAATCTCCATTTTTATTTACATACACTGAGAAGTCGGAAAAGGTCAGAAGTTTGGAAGAACCTGAGAACAGCAATGCAAGCATGTTTGTGTCCAAAACCCTGCCTTTTTTTTTTTTTTATATATTATTATTATTTTTTATTATTTTTATTTTTTTTAAGTTTTTAATAGATTGAAAAATAAAGAGAATTGCATTTCAAGACTAAAACAAATACTCTGTTGCCAACTGACAAACCTGGATCTGCAACTGGAAAGTTATTTGAAATAGTAACACGAAAAGCCAAAGCTTACATTTAGGCAGCCTATATGGTCTGCTGCATGTAACGCCTGACATACTGGATGCTCTCTGAGAGGCTGTTCAGTAGCCCAAGTCATTTAGCCAGTGATAAGTAACTCATCTACAAGTAAGCTGTAACAGCAGGTAAAATGCACCCTTATATTGGAAAAAATAAAATAACATGGGAACTCGCAGCATGCACCTCACCTTACATTTGTGCTAAAAGACACAAAATGTTCAGTTATTGCAACCTAGTTGTCATACACTGGTCTGAGTCAGAGCTCCAAGAGCAGGGGAAAGAAGCTAGGGGCTCCCAGTCACACTTCCCTGTCCTTCAAACACTGCGTGACTTTAAGAGACCAAATAAAACATTCTTCTTCATTCATTCTATCATTTCAGCTATCAATACGCATTTGGGAACAGCCTTCAGAATGCACATAACTGGTAAAAAGAGCAAAACAGTTAGAAACCATCAGCCACGTAGGAAATGTATCTCCTCATCTTCTAGAACACTGATCCAGCCCAAGCTAAGCACTGTAGATCTGGCATAAGTAACAAGCTATCAGACAACATGCAAGTACACATTCAAAGGCACTGAAGAAAGAAGTGCTTGTTACATATATCACCTTAATTTAACACTTGCCTCTCAATTTCACATACTGTAGTTCTGGGTTCACACAAAGGGCCAGATTGCTAGGTAAAGTCCAAGGTGTAGTGGTCCAAGCAACAAGAGAGACACTTGCATCTTCAACCAGGGGGAAACTCACAATCACTGAAGGGTCTTGAACATCCTTATCAGGCAAGATAAAGTGAGAAGAAAAAAAGAACAACACATTTACTACGTGAGCTAGTGAAAAAATACAAATCAATCAGTTGCAACTGGTGCCATTCACTGCCTTGCAACTCGCCTAGTTGACCTCTGTAGTGGCAGAATGTGAAGAGGCAGCATAAAAAAAGTCTGAAATGAAAACCAGTCACAGCATCCCATCATTATACCAGTGTATACTATCAGCCTGACAAGGCCACTGAGTTCAACACTGGGTTAGCAGTGAGATTTGGAGAATTAGCTGCCAAAACACCAGAGAGCTGAATGCCAGCTCCCTCAGGTACCTCTCCTAATCCCTTTTTCTACATCTGTAATTAATCTCAACTGTCAAGACTATCAGCAGCTGCAGCTACAAAGAGGTTTTTCCCATATTTTCCTCTATAATCGGAGAACAGGAAGAACAGCCATCACTTGAGAAGAGGCAGTATCTTATTAAGAAACTACTGTTAGGAAGGAGAAAATAAAAGTGTGGGGTACCTAAAGAAGAAGTGCATCAATATACAAAAGAGTAAGAATCTTTGTCATCAGCTGTATGAAACTCAGCCTCCAAAAGATTCAAAAGAAGCCCCTGAAAACAAGTTTTTCCTTCAGCTAATTACAATCCCATTTGGTCACTTCATATCTCCTGTATTTGGAAAAACAGATTGAACAAGTCTAATCTTGCACACACGAAATGTTCACTATTAATTTTAACTGTCAAATTTAAAAAAACAAAATTAGATGCCTCTTGCAGAGACCCTAATGATACAAATAGGTCCTGCCCCTCTTCACTTCCAGCGCAAGGCACTCTGGGTTCCATCCAGCATCATGGAACAGTTAATTGCATCACAGGACAGGCAGCTATTTATGTCTCAGCTAAGGGCTGTTCCAGAGGGAATTTTCTGTGAACATCTGGTGCAGTCAACAGTAAAACATAAATATTACATAACTCTTGAACTGCGCTCAGCACCAAGCAAAGATTGAGCTATCACTGCAGCTCTGTCTCTGAACAATTGAGAAACAACACTGTAGTTATTCATTTGGTTTTCCGAAGCACAAAGTTGACCAGGTAGATAAAAAACAAAAGCCAGGAAAATAATAACAATTACATCGAGGCTTTCAAGCGATGCTCACAGAATTAAACCTGCTTTAAGCTGAAGATAAAAATTCTTCAGTTCTTATGTAATGCCAGATACTGACATCATTTACTCCAGCCTACATTAGATACTTCATTTCTAAACATGCTTCCTGTGTCCTATTTCTCACAGGATCAATAAAGAGAATCCAAAGTCTGCTTTTCACATCAAGGAAAATAGCAGCTGCTTATTCCCAGGAACAACAGATCTTGCTAAGAATAAATTTTACCAGCTCACAGACCCTCAATCTCCAAAATATCACCTTGAAACAGACAAAGACGCTGTTTGCACGAAGGAGCACAGCAGCACACATAAGCATAGACTGTATTGTTATAGAGCAAGAGATGGCATCTAAGTATTTTGTTAAGATTTGAGGAGAAGACAGCTTTGTTCCATGTAAAAGGGGCACACAAACACAGTTTTTGTTCTAGAGAGAGCTCATTAATCTGAGCCTATATGAAATGTCAACTGCTTCGCTTGTATTCGTTAACTATTTCAGCTTTCACAAACAGAAATATCAAGGTATCTTTATAGGTGCCACTATTCCAGCTCACACAACCCTTTGTTCTTCAGCGTGGTCAACTGAAACTCTGAAATACAAAAAGCATTAGTATTTGTGGGCTGCACTGTACAAGTGCATTTAAGCAGTTGTTCCAAAAACACTATTTTTGGCCAGCAAATGGGCCTTTATTAGGCAAGAAGTAAAAAAAGACCAGATGTACAATTTGTGCTAGCATTCTGCTGTAACGACCCACGATTTATGCTATAAGGATACGGAGGCCTGGGTGGGGATTGGAAAGGACACAAAACCTCTAAATTTGAAAGATTAGGACATAACTGGTGCCTTCATGTATGCAATCATGAATTTGTTCCAAATAACAGCTGCATCCTAGTAGTTTGTTTTAAGGGTTTGTCATATAGTGCTTAGCACACTGTTTTATACTGGAGTTTATCATTTTAAATGCATGATTCCTACATGCTATAACCAAACTGGTCTTTGATAATTCTTACTAATAATACACTGACAAGAGATTTCAACTTTGCCAATGACCCTCCTCTTCTCAGATCTACACAGCCAGGACAGCTGCAGCACTCCTCTTAGTATTTACAGTGGAAACCCAGCATAAGTGCAATACTCATTCTGAGAGCCAGAAGAGGAAATGAAAGTAATTTAGCAAACTATAGCAAAGTATTACGCCTCACACAAGCATTAACTAAGAACAGGGAAGAAGGCAGAGATCAAATAATCCAAACAAGCAAAGCTAATCATAATAAAACAGCCTATTTACTTCATTTTCTTGCTATCAACTTGGAGTGCAATAACATACTTATGGACCAAGTTAAAAGAACTTCAACGACTTCCAAATCTATGTTGAGGACAGCAGAGATTTGATTGCAACACACTACATACCCATATACTGACTTACCTTGTAATTCTGATGGGACTCAAAATTTGACAATGGGGTATTGCAAGCAGTAGAGAAAGGCATGACTTTAACACCTCTATATACCAGTCCCTTGTCATATAGCTGCTTGAAAACCCACCTGGAAGCAAACAAGGAACACAGAATAACACTTTGTACGTCATGTTTAATAGAACAACAGCAAAGATGGAGCGATGTCCTGAAAGACACATTTCTAAGCAATCAATCACCAACTAAGGACAGAGTTTCTACGTCAAAAGAAAAGAGAGAAATTGACTGTGACTGCGTTACTGGCTCAATTTTAGTTTTAGCTGATTCTAGCAGTTTGGGTTTCTGTGCACTGATTGCACAGCACAGAGCAACATTCAGACGGAACACAAATCAGTACTGCTGAATAATCTTTCTTCAATCTCCTGAATACAAAGACGACCTGGAATTTCAATGGCTAACAAGGCTGAAATCAGACATAATTAAAAGAGACACGCAATGACATGGCTGCTCACATATCTTAACAGACAGTGCTAATAAATAAGTGTACCACTGAGTAAATCCTGACTGTGAAGAGCTTTTTTCAGAAGAAGACACAGCTTAGCAAGCAAAGTAATGAAACCAGCCTTACGGTGCCATAAGCTACATCAATAGTCTCCTTCATTAGATCATTTCTCTTTGGACTTGATTCCAGCCCGAGATCAGTTTCATTTCAAGCTTTAACTCTTATTATGCAATCTTCAACGTGATCTGTAGCATATTTGGATGCCTTATTAAAATAATCAAAAGAAAGATCCATCATATTGTAATACAAAGTACAAGCGCATGCTCAAGATGAACAGTGACTGAAAGAGCAATGTACTTCACATAGCAGCTGATCAGGTGTTTGTGTGATGGACAACAGCCTATGATTTTCTCTAAATACCACCAGATTTGCAGAAGGGCTGTGCATGTTTACCACTGACTTGCACATTCACAGGTACAGTCTGCAGGTCAGCTATCTTAAGAGTAAGGCAAGAGAGGGTAAGCCTTAAATATCACTGTAAGTTCAAGATCTGCTTTTATTCAGAGTCAAATTCCATTTGTGAACAGTTGGAAGTGACTAAAGACTGACGACTTGAAAAGCTCTCTGCTTGAACTATGTTTTCAAAGCCTCCTGATCACTTTTTTTGTGTTCCTTTCCAGATCAATAGCCCACTGCTAAGCAACCAGCCCCGCTGACAGGCAGCACTCTTTCCCTGCAGGCTGTCACTTTGTGCTTAGGAATCCAAGCCTCTGCTAAGTCAGTGTCAGAATTCTAAGTTTGAATGTCAAATCTTCAAGATAAAATGAAAGCAGACTACTGCACTGATTTCTAGCTGCAGTATCAAAGAAGGGTATCAGGAGACATGCATCAGCCTGCTGTCATGGAGGACATGACACCGTGCAATCCAACCAGATTTATCCAAGGGCCTCCACTAAAAGTCACACACTTGCTATGAGTGGCCACAAACACAAGAAATCGCAGCTTCCAATCCAGCAGCATCAAGATCTGCCATGGAAGAGCCAAACCCAGAGCTGTGTGCTCCAGAGGTGGCTGACTTCCCTTCCATTCACACCTCAAAAGTAACCTTACAGAAGTAACAGATGTCATCCCCAGGCAAGCTGTGGCTGCCTGATCCCTAACCCAAATCAAAGCACACCAGTGTGTGTGCATCACAGCTGAGATTGTAATAATTTATACTTAAGTGCCTCAAACAAAATACAGATTTGTGAATACAGTCTCATCTATTTTCTGTGTAAACATTTCAGCTGGTTGATTGCAGAAGTTCTCATGCAAGTTTTTAAAAAATTAAATGTATGATTATCACCTCAGAGGATAATTAATGCAGACTGTGACAAGTGATAGCATTTATACCGAAGGTGTTCAACTTGCTTTCCAAAATTAACTAAAATACCCATCGACAAAAAGCTTCACTTTCTGAAGAACACTGCCTACTAACAGCATAGACGAAAACTACCTCGTGAAACACTGCATATTCAATTCAGCTGTAAATATAACCATAAACTGCAGGACATGTGAACGCTAGATGGAGCAGCCAAGAGAAAAACCCAAGCCAGCACCTCCCTCTGGTGGCAGTTCTCTCCTACTGCAAAACAAGCGTGGCCCAATTTTCCAAAGGCAGATCAGAAAGATGAGAGCTCAAAAGGATCATTCTTCAAATGATGCCCTAACCATCACACGCAGGCAGCTCACAGTACAATCCCTCCTTTCAGGCAATTATTCCAAAGGCTCAGAATTACGAAGTCAAGACAGCTGCTTGATGCAACAGCCCTCATCATCACTACGCTAACAAAACAACGGTGTTATCTCACATCACACAACAAAAAAAACACCTTGAGATCAGCTCCTGCGTCACAAGTGCACACAAGATAACTGCTAAAGAGCTTTCTGCCAGCAGCACTGCCCAACCAGAACAAAGATTAACCTGGCTCTAACAGCAAGAGCCACTGAACTGTTGGCAGGTGGGTATCATGCCTTGCTTAACGATTCAACACATGAGATTTCCAACGGCCTACCCAAATCTAAGCCCCTACACTTGAAAATCACTGCCAAGTTGCAAGCAAGAGGCTCTACGTTCTTAAGCCAAAATTGAAACAGATATCCTTTCGAAAATAATAAACAAAACCACTGAATTAATTTCAAAAGGTTACAAATCAAATGCTATTCCTCAATTTTGGCACGTTTCTCCTCAAACGGCGCAAATTTCATTGCATCCTCTGGCTGTGGGACACTTTTATCCCTTTACAGAAGAAAAATGAGCTCTGGGGAAAGGTGAATACAAGATGCTTATTTCAGCCATTTCTTAACAAAGATCCCTCTCTAAAGGTGAAAGAAATCCAGCTTCTAAAGAGCATGACACAACTGAAAACACCCATTTCTTGCTCCTTAAGTGTCAAGATGGGATGACAACTGGTTCAGCCTGGTTAGCATCCAAGACTGTAATTCTCACCATAGGTACAACTTCCAAGAATCTGGAGAGAACTTTATTACAGTACCAGTTGATCCAAGTCACACATACAGCAGACAAACATCACAAAGGGAGTCCTGGCTTCCAAAGCTACTCCATTAGTCAGTGTGATGCTCCACATACCCTTGGCATCCCATGTAGAAGTCTATATCCCTCAGTATCCTCTAGCAGATGAAAAAGGAAATTACCCTCTTCACACACATACTTCCACTTTATGTCAAAGAGAAGCTGTAAGATCGCATCCTTCTCAAGTTCTTCATACCACTCCTTTGGGTTATCAAGTGATTTCAGGTGACCAAGAGGTTCTGTTTGCAGTGACTCAGTATTTAATGGGATTTTAAGTGTTCAAAGTCTCTCAGCTTTGCAGAAACTAAAAGCACCCATTAGAAATATTAGAAATCGATTTTCAAATTTGAAGTGCCCTCTTTTGGCCTTTATTTTATTTGTTTAAAGAACCAAAAAGAACACTGAACTCAATTACTGATGAAATGAAAAACAACAAAAAAAAAGTACTCAACACTGGACAAAAAGACAAACATAGAGGAACCTAAGCCCAATATCAAACACAGAAAACCTGTCTTTAAAACATTATCTTTATAAGCCACCTTCAACAGAAAGTAAAAGCATATGTCCTGGGGACTAGGAATCAGAAGCACAGATACCAGCAGGTCTTACTGCTTACTCCCAGGGTCATCTGTAAAATCCCAGCAGAGCTCAATTCTGCTCCAGTTCTGCCCTCCAAGCTGTCAACTGCTAACAGTGAGGGCATTTCCTGCTGTAATCTTCACCTCAGTATGCTGAAGGACTCTCAGTCAAATCAAACACAGGATGTTCTTGTAACAGAAAATATAGATGTGCAAAACTGATGGTACACTTCTCCCAGTGATCAAAGTAAGCAGAAGTTCAGTGTATTCCTCCTTTAGAATATAGGTAGCAAAAGGGATGAAATGAAAACTAGCACAGCAAGAAAACCACCACCAGAGATCTAGAGTGCTAAATGCATGGGGAAAAAATGCAGATAGCTATTAAAAAAATAATAATAATGGACAAAGCAGAATCGTTTCTTATGAACACTAACCCTCTAGTGAATTGCTGAAGAGTTGGGGAATACACAAAATACAGCAGCAATTCCTATGAGGATGCAGAGATCTGTTGTTTTGAAGTCATTCTGTTCTAGAGTTGGATTAACTCCACACAGAACAAAAGTATATTTAGAAAAAACAAGGCCATAACAATCCAGTTACTGTGATCTTTACAACAAGGACAGCTGAGCACTGACAATTAGTAACAGAACTCCACAGCACCGGAAAAAAAAGAAAATCGAGGCAGAAGGAAAGCAAAACTACATCCAAGGAGCAGTGGGAGAACAGCCTGGCAATCCAAGGCAAATGTTCCAGTTCCAAGAGCTACCTGCATCCTCCAAAGCCATAGCCCAGAAGTAGGACAGTGGCACCCCAAGCTGACACTAGCACAGAGCACGGCAGGACGGGGCTGTGAGGCCAAAGGACGCTTCAGTTAAAGAAGGAAACAGAGTTCTTCTCTAAATAACAGTCCCAAAATGAAAACTGGAACCACAGCAACAGAGATAGTTTGGTGAGAAGGGCAGGGGGCAGAAATGGACCAAAAGCCCCACACTGCATTTTCACACTAAGCAGCGCAGCCATTATCTCAAGTAAAGTACTGGTCTGCTACCATAACTAAATACTTTTCTCTCTCTTCTCCCCATACATCTGCTGGGGAGAAGACTAAAACAACTTCTTAGAGCACAGAAGCAGCTAGAAAATGTTCCTGTCACCACAGTTACACAAAGACTCCGAAGGATACAAGTGGCTTTGCACTGCACGAGCAAACAAAGCTTTCAATTGTTTTAAAAACTGAACTGCGTTTAAACTGCAACCTGCAATTTCAGCCACCAGACGGCGCTAAGAAGCTGTCTAACTAATTGCAGGGGCACGGGGGAAAAAACATCCCAACCCATCAGACTCAGAAACACACAATGGCTCTGACCTCAGAGCAGGAAACCTTTCGAGTTGGGTGAAGGAGTTTCTTTCTAAGGAGGAAAACAATAGAGAAGCATAAACACCACCATCGAAAATAGGGTAGGCTGTTGAAAGAGACCCTGCTCACAATACATGTCAAGCTTGTTTTTAAATGGTCCCCAGAAGATACCAGTTAAACAGAATTATGATGCCACTAGGTAATCTGATAACAGACAGGTTTCTTGTCAGTCTTTGCTTTATTATTAAGCATGGTTTCTTCAACTGAATTAGCTACATATCTGCTTCTTTCCCACCATTTATGCTTTTAATAACTCACTGGCACTAATGGCTCCTAGAGACACCTGGATGTTTTGTCAGTCCTTTATCATACTTGGATGCAACTTAATTACATACAAAACCAACCACACAGCTGTACAATTAAAAGTTACCAGTAAAACCAACATTAAGGAACATCAGTAATACTTCACTATGCATATAATCTGCTTTTCAATTTTAGTCAGCACAGTCTGCTAAACCTTTCATTGCAAGTCACTCTGTAATTCTAACAACGTGAAGGGCTCGCCACTGCCAGTTCCCCAGGTACTAACTCAGGTTGGTTTACCTTAACCTCTAAGGTCATCTTGTCTTTTGGAACCCTAACAGGCGCTCTGAAAATGCTGCCAAAATTCCTGGAAGTTAGCTCTGCACCAGGAGTTCCAGAACGCTGTCACACTGCCAAGAACACAACAGCAGATTCACAGCCTCCAAGTTCAAGCTTGAAAAAGAGGTTTAATTAGAGCTAAGCTGAGTTTGAAGTTGTGGTATGAAGAACACGAAGGTAGAGACAACTCCTTAAACAGAGCAAGGAGCGTGTTAGTAAATCTTCAGAAGTGTTTTTGTATCAACGTTGAGCAGTAAGATTAGAGGGCTGAGTAAGAGTAGTATTGTTCATGCTTGTCTTTATCTAGAATATCTAGAATATTTGATTAATTTCCTCAATTAGGCATGAAGATTTCACATCCTCTTCTATATTTTCCCCACTGTTTACTGAACTGGGCATATCTGAAGACAATGTTAGTGGCAGATGGATCAATGCATGTTTACCACAATTGAAGCCATTTTTAACATTTCACACTCACGTAGCCTACATGCAGGCTGTACATGCTAACTTACCACACAGACTCCATGAATTCAGGATAAAGTGTTTTATAGTCGTTTTCAAAATCAATCCAGCGTCCTAATCTGGTAACGTTGAACTGTTAAGAAAACACAGGCACACAGATGAGAAGGCATCTTCACTTTAAGGATGACAGTACATTTCCAATATTCACTCCATAAAACAGCTTGATCAATAAAGTTGAGCAAAGATTGAAGCCACTGACATAATTGTTTAGAACCAAGACCATAGAATAATCAACTATGAAGGGTGGATTAGAGATACATAGAACATGCATAGAACCATAGAATCACTCAGGTTGGAGAAGACCTCAAAGATCACCCAGTCCAACAGCAACCTGACCGTGCTACCCTACCTCTAACAACCCTCCACTACATCGTGTCCCCGAGCACCACATCCAAATGGTTTTTAAACACGTGGTGGTGATGGTGACTCAACCACCTTCCTGTGCAGCTCATTCCAGTGCTTAACCACCCTTTCTGCAAAGAAGTTCTCCTGATATCCAACCTAAACTTACCCTGGTGCAGCTTAAGATTATTTCCCCTTGTCCTGTCGCCAGTGAGAAGAGACCAACCCCACTCTCGCTGTAAGCAAGCACCTGTCAGACATTGGAAGAGAGCAATAAGGCCCCCCCCCCCCCCCCGAGTCCTTTTCCCCTGACTAAACAGCCCCAGTTCCTCCAGTCTCTCCTCACAGGCCATATTCTCCAAGCCCTTCCCCAGCCTTGCTGCCCTTCTTTGGACCTGCTCCAGCACCTCCATGTCCTTCCTGTACTGAGCTGCCCAAAACTGAACACAATTTATTTTTTTTTCCCCCCCCCAAGGCTCAGCTGAGGTCCAAATGCCTGAAAGCAGAGCACTTAAATGGATACATTCAAAACAGCTATGGAAAAAAGCATCAACTAGAATCAATCTTTTAAAGTTCAAAAATTATTAAAAAATATTTTAAAAATGTAAAAATTTTAAAATGCTATCAAGAATCACTGAAGTTTTTGAAATATAAAATTTAAGCATGCACGAGCAACTGCTAAAATTCAAACAGTCTGCACTTTCGATTCCACATCATGATTCCAGACACACAGCACAGAAACACTCACTTCAAGTCAGTTCTCCAACTGCTGTGCTTCCTCACCCATACAGTGGCAACAAAAAGAGGTCCAGTAGGTATATATACCATTAGGGAACATAGAATGGACTGCACACTGAGCCTTCACTTACCTCCCATTCCTTTGAGTATCTCATCACAATTCCTCTGCACTGGTTGTTGTATTCTGCAATCCCCATCTTTGCCACATCCTCTGGCCCTTTGATGCCTAAGGTTTTGTCAATCTCATATTCCTGGGAACATTGAGAACAACCAAAACAAGAACATCATAACAAAAGCTTTCAGAGTTTGTCCAAACAGCTTCTTTACATTCTATGCATTACAATGGGGCCGAAGGGCCTTTCTTATTCTTCTGAGTTGTGGATGCCCCGTCCTTGGACGTGTTTAAGGCCAGGATGGACGGGGTCCTGGGCAACCTGATCTGAATGTGTATGTTTGGTGGCCCTGCTAGGCAGGGGGGTTGGAACTACATGATCCTTGGGGTCCCTTCCAACCCGGGTGATTCTGTGATTCTGTGAGTTTTCCTGAGCACTGCAGGTGAAATAAGCAGATGTTCTGAAGGATAACCCAGGTGGGTTTGCATCTTTACTATCTTAAGGGAAAAACATGTTTCCTGAAACACATACCAGATTTGGTTAGAGTAATGAACAGAGTGCCTGAAAAAAGAAGGCTGACTGACCAGAAGAATGCACAAGAAACCTCTACACAATCTAAGGCCAGAGCAACACACTGGCCAGTGAGCTCACATTGCTCCTTTCACAACAAATCCAGCATAAGAGCAACATAGAAGTGACTGATAAGCAAGTAATACTGGGGAGTAGGAACCAACAGATGTGTCTGTAGGTAGACTTATTGCACGTACCACAGGTAAGCCATGGCAATCCCATCCAAATCTCCTGTCAACATGAAAGCCACTCTGATGAGCAAATCTGGTAACTATGTCCTTAATGGTTCCTGCAAGAATATGGCCATAGTGTGGAAGCCCAGTAGCAAATGGAGGGCCATCATAGAAGTTAAACCTGTGACACAAAACAAGATTATTAATGAAATCAAAAATCAATCATCAAATCTTCAAAAATACTAACTACATCTCTGTACCAATGCTTCCTTAATAAGAAGTAACATATGTCTTAACAGGACAACATCAATTCCCTGGTCTGCTCCCAGTCAGCACAAGTTTCACGATGGCAGTGGAAATAAACCCATTCCATTCCTGATTGCCAGTTCTACCAAGATTATTACTGAAAATGCCAGAATGCTGCTCCCCAGCTGGCAGATGTGGTTAGGAACCATCCTTCTTTACCTGTGGATTTGTTTTATACACCCACCAAGCAGGAAGCTGTCATTTTATTTCTACTGCCTGCACACTCCTGATTCTCCATAAACTGAAACGTGCAAGGCAAATGACAGGGCAACATCAGGCACACCTGCTATCTCCAAAGGGAGTGCTCTGTTAACAGAGCTGAGGCCAAAAACAGTCAATCCAGCTAAGCCATCCTTGCACTGTCACACACAGCACTCCAGCTTTCAGCTGATTCTTACCTAGGTCTATTCTTTGACTGCTTCAGGCATTCCTGGAAACAATTAAGCTTCTTCCAGAGCTCCAGTATCTTCTCTTCCTCATTTGGAAAACTTATGTTTTCTGGAACTTGTTGCACCATTCTTTCCCAGCAAGAACCAAGCAAAGAAAACACGTGTTTAACAGCAGGGAGAAGAAAAAAGGGACTTCACACAAACAACTCTAACTCATTTGTATCAGTGAACCACATCTTAGCACGTGCAGACAGCTTGTTTCAGCATCAACACAGAAGCAAACCCCACATTCTTAGGACATCTTAAAATTTTGATAGATTAACACTGCACTTTTGTAACAGGAAAAAGGATTTACTATTTACTCATAGAGCCCATTACTTTATGGCTGTGACAACTAAAATCAGTAAGAAGGACGACAACTATTCCCACATCTACATTCTCAAAGGCTTAGAAACATGACTTTTCTCCCTTTGGCTAGGCCACCATTCTCAGGGACAACTAAAAGCAGATCAGAGTTCAGAAACACATTGTAACAGAACATGAATGTGGGCAGAAGAAACTGAACAAACAGATTAGGACAAATCTAGAGGACTTCAGCTGGGCTCCATCTTCAAAAGCACATATGACGAACCAACCCTTTTTCCCCCCTCTCTTCATTTCACAATTATAATAGAAATAAGGCAGAAGTGGATACTTCCTGCTGGATGTCCTGACAGTCTTTTATTTGGCTGGCTTTAAAAGGGCCCACAGAGCCCAGAGCCATTCTTCAGTTCTAGCTAAGTCAACAAAAATCACTACAAGCAAAATTACACAGATGCTTTCTTTGCAATATAGAGAACTTTCAATACCATTAGACACAGACAATCCTGGTCTTCTGTACCTGCTAGGAGATTCGGAGCATCAGAGGCAATGGAGATGATAAAAGAATTTAGTCTTACAGTTCATTTGTTAGATAGCGAGTCACTTCAGCAACACCTAATTTAGTGATGTCTGCTACAAAGGATTTTCACAACAGGCTCAGTGACTCTACCAGGCTAAATACACATCCAGGGTTTGGTCTGTAACTGTGACCGGGCTGTGGAAGCTGCTCACATATCACAGACTCCACGCGTAAATCACAGCATTACTTTTGGGCCGTTTCTTCCAACTGAAGCACTGCATGCACAAACCAGTGTCCAGTAACCACAGGCCACAAATTCATGCCCTTTCCAGTTGTACAAGGAAAGTCTATTATTCACAACTGAAGGAAAAAAACAATTATTGATGGTAGTTACTGTACTGAAGTCAGTCAATGCCAGTCAATTTCTTCCAGTTAGAGAACAGAATTCTAAAAGACAAACCTGATTTAAAAGCCATGCATGTCTCATCTCACCCTTAACTGAGCACAAAGTTAAACCAAGATGTCTGCACTCAGCAAAAGCAGGACAATTTCACACACTGGTGCAGGAATAATTCAGCATACTCCAAGAAGAAAAACGTTCATGACTATAAACGATGTAAGTATTCCAATACCAAGAAAAAGCAAAGGAATCTCATGGCTTTGCACACAGACCAAGAGAAAACATCACAACTAATGACAATAAGATGGTTACACAAATGTATCTAACAATAGAGTGGATTGGGGTTGGAAGGACCTCAAGCCCACTTGGGTTGCCCCCCATCAGGTCATGCTGCTCACAGCCTCCCATCTGACTGCGAATGCCTCCAGCTCCCTGGGCACTGGCATCAGCACCTCACCATCCTCTCTCTAATTAACTTCTTCATAAGGTCTCATCTAAATCCACGTGCCCTTTTCAATTAAAGCCATCCCTCCTTACCCTGTGCCCATCCCCCCCAATGAAGAGCCCCCCCCCATCTTTCCTGCAGGTCCCCTTCAGATACTGAAACTGCCTGTCCTCATAGGAGAGGTGCTCAATAACTTCCAGGCAAGACATCCAATTTCCATACAGATTAATAAAAACACAGGTTGTTTTGTGTTCTTGTTTCTCTGTTCATTTCCTTTTGACAAAAAAAAAAAGATAGTTAAAGACAGTGCACCAAGGAATGCTTTATTTTTCCTAAAAGGACACTTACTTGTTCTAGAAGACAGTAACATTCAACAGCAAAGGCATCAAAGTCTGCAGATTGTGCTACAGCGGTCTCAAGCTTATGCTGAGCTTCTTTTCTAGAATAAAAGAACACACAAGCATGAAAACCATGGAAGTCTGTTGGAAAGGCTTCTTTTATATTAACATTTAAAAAATGCTTCATTTTTCAACAACAACAACAACAAAAAACCCTACAAAGATTTCAGAAATGCACTCGACAACATACAGCACGCATGGACTAACAATTAACAGGAAGTGGATTTGAAGACTATTACTCACTTTGTCGACAGAAAAACTGAAAATAACCCAGATGAACTAAAAGCCCCCCTAATGACACTCTGATAAGCAACAAAGTCTAATGAATATATCACATTCTATAGCAGAGGTCTCCCAGCTTCGTGGGTTTTATGATCACCTTCTCACCCCTGTTCCAACCATAGCATCCCACAAGACATCCTACGAGACCTATGCAGGACCTTCCTTCCTTCCTTCATCCACACACACCCTTCCCAACTTAACACATCACTTTATACTCACACAGAACTAGACTCTGATGCTGCCTTTTTATGCAATGAGCTTTGAGGTAAGGCAATTTCTGGGGTAACAACTGTTTAAATTATCATCTGATAACAAAGAGCATCCACTTCTGGAAAGGATGGAAAGAACGACGTTTAAAATGAAAAGGACAGGCAGGCACAGAATGCTAAGCCACAGAACATTCTTCTGAGAATCTCACACTGATGCCTATAATAGAGAATAAAGCTACAATGCCAACTCAAGACCTCAGAGCAGGTAAGAAAAAATTATCATGGGCAGCAATCTTTGAAACCTCTTTTTAAAGTGAATAATACTGCCCTGCTCTAACCAGCACCTGCTATTAACCAACAGCTGGTCGGAAGCAAGAACGAAGTTGTATTTTAAGCCACCAAAAGGAGAAGGTTGCCACCCTATTGGCCACCTTCCTTCATTCATCTCCCTAATTTCTCCTGCAACTCCTGAGAGAAATTACATCAGAAAAGAATGAAAAACAGGACTGCTATCACAGCAGCTTTGTACTTGATGGTAACAGATCAACAGTGACCTGATTATTTGACTAAGATAGCTGATGGCAACAGAAGCAATGAGTTCCAGACCTTTCTTACTGAAAAATATGTCCTAAAGCGAGCAGAACAGCAAACTAATGTAGGAAACTGGGAAGCTACAAACTCTAACACCTTAACTGATAAATGAACTAAGGTTAGCCCAATACTTAAGGATAGGTTTGGAAAAATGTACTGAAATTAACTCCTATGAACCTATCACTGAGGTGAAACACTACCTGGGGTGGATTACAGCTCATCCCCTCCTCTGCAATGAATGTTTGCTGGAACGACTGCCCAGAGAGGCTGTGGATGCCCCATCCCTAGAGGTGTTCAAGGCCAGGTTGGATGTGGCCCTGGGCAGCCTGGTCTAGTATTGAATGTGGAGGTTGGTGGCCCTGCGTGTGGCAGGGAGGTGGAGCTTCATGATCCTTGAGGTCCCTTCCAACCCTGGCCATTCTGTGATTATTTCCTTTTATGCTGGAAAGCCAATTAAATGAGCCCTAAATGAGCGCTCCAATTCCTATATTAAGGCTACATCTGGACAGAGACATAGCTGTAAGACATCCTAGGCACGAACACAGCCCCACCCAATGTTATCTCTTCAGCAAGTTTCCCTGCTGTCTTCACACAACTGAAATTAAATGCACAAGTCCTCGCTGTTGGAAGGAAACAAGGACAAACCCGTGTTATTTCAAAATGACTTCAAACCACTGATCAAAACCCAAAGCTGGCAGCTGAAGCAACAAACGCTGCCGCTCCACAACAGCGGGGCAGGCACTGCGGTACTGACAGCAGCTCCCCGCGTGTCGCCACCGACACCAAAACAGCCTTCAGGCCTCCTTCCCACACCTCTGCCCTCCACGAAAAGCACGCCGAAGGGGAACGCTGAGGGCACAAACGGCTGCAAGGCGGTTTGCGTGCTTCGCTCGGCTAAGCCTCGATGAACATCACATCCTGCAAGAAGGGAAGCCCTTCCTTAATAACCGCCTCTGTCTGAGCGACAGAGAAAGCCAAGACGCCGCACGAGTACTCGGGAGGAACCCGCACGGCGCACGCAGCTCCAGAGCCCGAGGAGGCGGCCCCGCCAGCGGCCTCACGGAGCGGAGCCGGCCGAGCAGCCGCCGCAGAAACCGGCGGGGCCGCCCCGCCTACACGAGGCGCCCACGAGGCGCCCACGAGGCCCCTCCGCAGCCCCGACGAGCCCCGCGGGGTCGCGGGGAACAAACAACGCGCCTCTCCTCTCACCTCAGCACCGCACCGCACCGCACACCCCGCGCTGACGCAACCCCGCGCGCAGGCATGACAGGAAGCGGCGGCAGGCGCACGCGGCGCGGTCAGCCAATCAGCGCGCGGCACACTCGCACAGCGCAGTAAGACCGCTCGCCATTGGCGATGCCCGTCGCCTAGGAACAGCGGGAGGTAGGCGGGGCCGGGAGGGGCCGTGCCCGTCCTCAGGAGCGAGCGCCCTCTGGCGGCGGGATGGCGCGGGGCGCTCTGATCCGAAATTAGAGCGTCTTGTAAACGGGATCCCGTATGCAAGAACTAAGAACTGGGAGAAATCACGTTACTGACTGTACTCATCCAACCTCCACAGACCCCTTCTGTACACAGAAAGCTTTCCTTGCCGTACAGACAGGTGGATATTACATTCGGGGAGCCTTTCATTTAACAGCGGCTTCTGTTAGTTTCAGTGGAACATTTTCCCCAAAGTAGCGCAGGCTTCTTCAGGACACAAAATTCAACCGCCCAGGTTTGAAGCCCTCCGTGAGTTCTCTGGACATCTGTTAGCACACGAGATTCGAGGCTCCTTCAGGCTCCAGAAGGGGCATTTCTCAGACAGGCTCACTGCAGCCAATGCCAAACCTTGCCATTACAGACTGCAGCTTTTCAGCACACAGTGGTGTTAAGGCCACTGGGTTTTAAATGGAGAATTATTTCCGAGTGGGACTTTAAGCAAACACTGCCATAAGCGTGTACTCTTTAGCAACAACGAAAACGTTGGCACGTTGCTGTTGACAAGGCTCGGGTTACCCTCGGATGTTTTGTACTTCCCCGTCACAAACGGTGCCCACATGGCAGCGGCAGCCTTTCTCTGTCACGCCCTGAGGGAAGCCACTTGGGACACAGCACTGAGCTTATTTTTCATAAACGAAATGACTGCAAAGACGGGCAGAATAGGGAAGACATATTTAGGAGTGTAGCGGCTACGTCGAAAGACAAAAAAAAAACTTCCATTTGAACTTGGAACCTCGAGATCCGGGCACCGCCTCCCCGCGGAGCCACGGCAGCCATCCAACCCGACGCTCAGGGGCGGCTTACGCAGTTTGCGTATCAGCACTGCGCCAGCGGAAAGGGCAGCTACGCAAAGAACCGAGCGCAAAAGGGGTTCGCGAATAGCGGGAGAGCAAAATAACGCTCCCCGAGCGCCGAGCCAAACCAACGGGCCGCGGGTGCGGGCAGATCCCGGGCTGCTCGGCGGACGGAAACGGCCGACACGGAGATGCGCGGCGCGGCGCGGAGCGGCACGCGGCCACCGCTCATAGAGGGCGAGCGCCGGGAGGACGGGCCGCATGGGGAGCGGCCGTGCTCCCCTCCGTGCACCCCCGCGGCGCCGGGCCGTGGGCTGCGCCGGAGGGTATAAGTAAGGGTGTGCGGGTGCGCGCCGCCAGTCGGCGTGGGGCGGCGGCGGAGGGTGCGGTGCGAGGCGTCCTCGCTCCTGCCGGGCCCGGCCGCGGCTCCTCGTTCCCCAGCGGTGCGCTGACAGCGTGGGAGCGGGCCGAGCGTCCGTCCGAGGCGGCTCAGCGTCGGTCAAGCTGCCCCGCGGCCCACAGCCCTTCGGCCAGGCTATGAGCTGCAAACGGGCTCCGCTCAAGAAAAAAACGGAGCGGATCGTGAAAAGGTAGAGGTGGCCGGCGAGGCCCCGCCGGCGGGGAGACGGCACGGAGCGGCGGCACGGAGTGGCAGCACGGCTCCGGGGAGCGGCAGCCGAGCCCGGGGCTGAGCGGAGCCGCGCGGAGGGGCGGCGTCGGAGTCGGAGTCGGACCGTCCCGGTGGAGGACGGGAGCATGTGAGAGCGCGGCCGCGATGCTGCGACGCGCGGAGCCGGCGGCGTGGAGCGGAGCGCGGCGACCCCGCTGGGCGCCCGCCCGCGGAGAGGGGCTGCCGGGCTCCGGCTGCCCACTGCCGAAGGGCGAGGCGCGGCGGGGAGGCAGCCGCTCGCGGTGGCCTCCCGGGCGGCGGGGCGGGCAGCCCGGCGTGTGGCGGAAGTTGCTGGGCAGCCGCACGCACAGCCACCTGCAGCACTCCCTGCAGCTGCAGCAGCGCTGCCGCGCCGTCCGCCGCTGCCACCGGCCCTACCGGCCGCGGGTGCTGCTCTCTCTGCGGCCCGTCAACTTGCTGGGCCGGCGGGCGCCGGGCATGCGGGCGCCCCGCAACACCAACCAGTTCCTGATGCGGGAGAAGTACCAGCTGATGCACCTGCGCTCGGACTCGTTGGGCACCGAGAGCGGCGGGTCGGACTGCGAGATGGACCCGCTGGACATGGACTCGTACCTGGGGGTGCTGGAGAACGCCCGCGGGGCGCTGACGGGCACCGCCGAGGACGCGCCGCCCCGCCCGGCCGAGCCCCAGCCGGCAGCTTCTCTCCTGGCGCAGGAGGAGAGCCAGCAGTATTTCCCTTCCGAGGACGATGTGCTGGAGAGCGAGCTCTTCATGGAGAGGGACTTCCTCGAGTTCTGCAGCCGGATCGCCTGAGCCCGGTGGGGCCGCGGGCGAGCTTTATTTATTCCTCGGTCGCCTCTCGCCGTTTTTGGCAGGAGGCAGCGGCCGCTTTTAGTACCGCGCGTGTGGACAAACAGCGGGAGCTCCCGCGGCTCTCTTGTAAATAAAAAAAAAAAAAACTTTTCTGCAGGCGAGCCTGGAGCCGAGTGTACTTTGCCTGGGGGACGAGGGGGGCAGAGCGGGGACAGCCGGCTGAGCGCTGCCCCGGGGAGCGATCGCTGGGGTGGGGGGGGAATAGGGGGTGGATGGAGCAGCGGAGACCCGGGCACACCGCAACCCCGCCTCGGCCGTGGAACCGCTCCTCCCGAACTCCGCTCAACGCCCGGCGGGAGAAGAGAGGGCTCCGTGCGGCGATAAACAGCGGAGTCACCGATTCTGCAACCGTTAGGAATCCCCCAAGGAACGGCTGCAAAGTGGCACTTGGTGCACGAGCTGCCGCCTGCCCCGCTGTGCCGTTCTGTAACTGCCTGCCTTACAGTTACGACAGCGGGGGAGCCTTGCTGTTTTACTAACCCCAGCAGAGGGAGAAATGTCTAGAAAGAAAGGTCTTAAAAGGCATCCGAGCACCTAAACAGCACTGCCCGGCCCCAGAGCAGAGCTCTGCAGGGATGGGTAAGGCGGTAGGGTTAAAGTGCGTGGGTTTTACCTACCACAAAGGTAGCAGATCGCGTAAACCAGGCTAGAGCCGGGAGGCACCAGTACAAAGGAGACCGACCTGAAACAGTTAACAGCGGCGGTTTACGCAACAGGTAACATTCCTGCAACTTGTTGCCACAGGAGCAGAGAGCGGCGAATGGGATCAGCGGGGCTGAAACAGGCCGATAGCCGTGCCGTGCCCGCAGCCTGCGGCCGCGAGGAAACACGCTGCACTTCAAGGTGCCAGGGCAGGAAGGACGGAGCAGACTGTGGAAGCGGCCGCTCGTGCTCCTCTCCCCCACAGCCCCGCAGCACTGCTGGAGCTAGGAGAGCCCCGGGCCTCATCCCGCGGGGCTGTCCTTACTCACATCCCAACCACGCTTAGAGCTGCAATACCATCTTTGTTTCCAAACCCGTTTTCCCTTCAGCTCCCGGAGGACTGCAGCATGCCTTGTTTTTTTTCCACCGCATAAAGGGGTGATGCGTGCAGGCTGCTGAGCTGGGAGAATTTGCTGCCTCTCCTCTAGAGCACAGCCATGAAACCAGAGCTGGATGTCAGAACCAACAGGAGCCCAAACGCTGGCTGATCCGCACACAGCGCCCTTTGTGATCACACACAGACAGAAGTTAACCCTCATCCCTACAAGGGAAATCATATTTTCAAGCAAAATCTATGAGATCTGAAATTCTTCAGTTATGGTCCGGTGAAAATGGGAGCACCTCTCCTATGAGGAAAGGTTGAGGGAACTGGGCTTGTTTGGCTTGGAGAAGAAAAGGCTTCGGCCTCATTGTGGCCTTCCAGCACTTGAAGGGAGCACATTAACAGGAGGGGGAACAGCTGTTTACAAGGGCTGGTAGTGATAGGACAAGGAGGAACGGTGTTAAACTGAGACAGGGAAGTTTAGGTCAGATATCAGGAGGAAGTTTTTCACCCAGAGGGCGTTGAGGCACTGGAACAGGTTGCCCAAGGAGGCTGTGGATGCCCCATCCCTGCAGGCATTCAAGGCCAGGCTGGATGTGGCTCTGGGCAGCCTGGGCTGCTGGTTGGTGACCTGCACACAGCAGGGGGTTGGAACTGGATGAGCATCGTGGTCCTTTTCAACCCAGGCCATTCTGTGATTCTATGAAAAACAGTGTCCAAAGGTATTATTTTCCTAGGAAAGGAAGCTGCAATGCATTACATTAATGACATGTGTATTTATTTGGAAAAAGCCAAATTGATGGCTATTTTTATAGGCCCACACAGATGAATTTCAGACAATACAATGTCCAACATGCTAAAACATCACTCTTACTGGCAACAACAGGTTTGTGTCAGTCATGCCTGTGCTGGGAGCTTTGCTCCATGTTAAGCCCTTCTGGGCAGGAGGTGAGGGATAACCTCATACAGGTGAGGGGAGCCAGGCTTTGCATCCACACAAACTGCAAAGACTTGGACTTCAGGATGCTTGTATGTCATTAATGAATCCAGCTCTGCACTAACATGCTAATTTAATGGCTTGAGTGCATGTTTTGTTCTGTTGTTTCTTTTTCCCTTCACTTGCTATTTGAACAGGTAGGACAAAAACTCACTCCTGAACCCTTATTTGAAACTTGGCCTCCATTCTGTAATGCTGCTGGTGTATTTCCATTATAACATGAATCTGCTTGAACACAAGCAAAGTAAAACAGAAGTGTAAATTAACAGAATAGCATAGGGAAATAATTACAAAGTTGGTCAACATCAAAGCTGGGGAAAAAAACCAAAAGCTCCTATTTCAGGAGATCAATCATCAACCCAGTGGCCAACAAACTCATCCATCTTCACAGGCTTCCCAACAACACGTTTTACACATGCATCATCCGCTTCTATTTCTCATGCCACTGACTCAAATCCAGTTCATACAGGTGCCAAAGCAGGTACAAAACTACAGGGATAGCTCTCGAGTGGATCAGTGCTATTATTGGGCTGAATTTATTATATATCTTGAATCCTCATTGCTTACTCTGCAATACTTTTTGCTTTGACAAGACGGATTTGATTGGCACAGTGATCTATCAGATCATACTACAGTGAAACACCAAACACTGACATTTGTAGAAGGAAAGGTAGAGCAGAAGTATTATCAGTATTTGTGCTGAGAACTACTGCATCCATCCAGCAGTGAGTACATTACAAGAACTGCTGTGCTATTTAGAAATATTTCCACCTACATTTTCAAATAACTAACTTCACCACAATATGTATTTTATAGCCACAAAACTCACAAAGAAATTCTGTTACAAACAGAACCATACTGTGTTCTGCCATCTTGTACAGCAAGTCAGTCAATCATTGGGTTTTTGCTGCAGTACAGTTGGGAGTCACTTTGCTCTTTTGTACAAAAGTTCATACATTATTAAAAGGGAGAGGAGGCTTTCGTGGCCTGCAGAAAGTGACATGCAAATGTAAGTTTGGGAGGATCCTCCTTGACACATTTCTCTTACAGAGGAGCTGGTAGTTTCCAAGGATTGCCCATCATTCAGATAGCTCCTTGTAAACCTTCATACCATCCATCCCAAAAAGCCAGCTGAGTCTTAGGGCAAAACGTAATGGCATTTATGGAAGTTGATGTTAGACTTAGTCCATCACATGGAATTAATTTGTTAAATATGAACCCACATTTTTATTATTTGCTATCTGATTTACTACAGTCCTTTCCAGAATATGATTCCTTTGTTTAATAGCAACAATCGTCCAAAAGTCGATTCAAAAATAATTAAAATTCCAAGCTCCACAACAACTCTTTTAAACATAAGCCAGCAACTTCTGCCAAGGGAAAGAAAAAGAAGAACAAAAAGCCTCCTCCTGGCATGCCCGAGCGTCTTGCTCAGGTTAGGAACCATAGTGTGCTTCAGTCAGCAAAGCACTGGCCCCCACCAGCCCTGCACACTGCACTTGTGAGCCCAGTCCAACTGGAAATTGAGTCAAGGAGCTTCGTTTCAGCAGGAGGCCCCAGCATGCCATGGTAATGACACCAATTTTGCCATTCAGAGGTTCTTGCAGGAGTCAAATCAGTGGTGAAAAATGTAATACTCATCTTTCCTCACCAAATGAGTCAGTGCAGCAGTGCTATCTGCTGCCAAGTTAACGGCACAAAGTCAACTTTTTCCTCTCTGTTATTATCACTGAGACATGCCTGGACCAGCATTTCCTAATTATCCTGCTCACCCCTTTTTCTCTCCACAAATGAGCTCTGTAATTCAATTCCTCTCCTTAACTACCCCAAAAAACAGCACCACACTGACAAAACTACGCTGCTTCCAAATCCAGACCTGCTTCCATACCATATCTGAATACTTCTTGTGCCATTGATAGAGTAACACGTCCACTCTTTGGGAAACATCAGAGAAACAATTATTTGACTTGGGTCTATGTAGTTTGCTTCCATGGGATACTTAATATAGACGTGGAGCAGGGGAGAGATCACCTCCATGGAGAATGCAAACTGCTCCACATGCTAGTTGAACAGTAATTGGACAAACAGTGCAGAAAAGCAACTAAAGAAGTTTAGGGAAAGGGTACCATTGTTTTCCCCCAGTCAGATGTGGTTCCCTACACCTTCAACAGTCCTCAGTGCGTTTCCATTCTATAGACCTCTTCACTCTTTCACACATAAAGAGCTTTGATATCCTTTGGGAAATAAGCTTCACAAACCTACAGTGCATTGCATGAAGTGCACATGCTGGCTCCCATAAGGCTTATGCAACATCTCCAGAACTATTTTATTAGAAAAGATAGTGAACAGCCTGTTTATGTATCTCACTAACAACTTACTGAATCATAGAATCACCTGAGTTGGAAGGGACCCCTAAAGGCCATCAGGTCCAATCCCCTGCAGCAAGCAGGGACGCTCACAGCTCCATCAGTGCTCAGAGCTCCCCAGTCTGAGCAGGGTGTCTGTAGGGATAGGGCAGCCTCTCTGGGCAACCTGTGCCTAACCATCCTCATTGTAATAACTTCTTCCTTACATCCAATCATTCAGTTTGAAACCATTTCCCCTTGTCCTGCTAATGAGTCTGTCCCCTTCTTTCTTACAGCCCTCTCAGATCTCCCTGCAGCCTCCCCTTCTCCGTGCTGCACAGCCTCAGCTCTCAGCCTGCCCTCACAGGGAGGTGCTCCATCCCTGGGGTCATTTGTGCCCCCTGGACACTCACTCTCCAACAGGCCCACATCTCTCCTGTGCTGAGGACTCCCATCAGGACACAACACTCCAGGTGAGATGTTGCAGAGCAGAGGGACAGGATCACCTCCCAGCCCTGCTGGATGCACTCCTTAGATGCAGCCCATAGTATGATTGGCTTTCTGGGCTGTGAGGACACACTGCTGGCTCATTTCCAGCTGCCATCCACCAGCACCCAAGTCCTTTCCAGCAGGGCTGTTCTCCATCCTTACATCCCCCAGCTTGTACTGACAGTGGGGGTTGCCACAACCCAGGTGCAGACTTTGCACTTGGCTTTGTCGAACCTCACGAGGTTCAGCTGGGCTCACAGCTCAGCCTGCATAGGCCTCTCTGGATGGCACCCCACCCCTCAGGCATGTTGACTGCACCACACAGCTTGGTGTCATCCACAAACTACTAAGGGTGCACTTGATCCCATTGTTGATGTGCTCCATGAAGATGTCAAAGAGCACCAGTCCCAGCACTGACCCCTGAGAAACTGCAGCCTCTGCCTCTTGGGTTGTGTCTATCTTGACTGAAGAATTCCAGCCTAATCATCTGCTTCTCACATTGGTCAATCCTGTGGTTTACACAGAACTACACAGCAAGGGTTGTCACTCTTGCAGTCTTTCTAATCAGTTGTCTATGAGATTCATTGATACCATCTAAAAAATTAATATCTAAAAGCTTAGTCTCTGCATCTTGTCTTGTTAAATTTCAGGCATCTTATATTAAGTTTATACTTATATATAAAAGGTCATCTTACATAACTTATATTACTTCACTGTAACCAAAAGTTATTTCATTTGTAATTTGTTTTTACTATAGATCAATTACCACGACTTAAACATCTTCCTTATTTCATGCAATGGCTGCCAATCTCATTTCTGAAGAAAAAGCTACTAAAAGTAATTTAGAAAGAAAAAAAATCTTAGATTCAGTATTAGGAAGGAATATCTCAAATGCTGAAATTTTGCTAAGTGAAACATTTCCTGTGGTTAACTGAATGTAGGAGTCAAGTTGTGCTCACTGACTTTTATGTACTAAACTCAGCAAATTGTTAAACCAAGCACGTGCTTCCAAATGTGCAAAACCCAAGAGGAAAAATAAAGTTACCACTACTCACCAGTATTCCTTATTAATACACATCATACATTTAAAAAAAAATCTGTTATATGATTTGACAAGCCTCAAAAAGGATGACATTTTCTATTGTATTACAGTCCTATCACTACAACATCAGACTGGGGAAAAAAATCAGTGCATACTGTAGTTCCAGCTAAAATTTATCATTCTTACCAGCAAGAAGACTGAAGCTTGTTTTCCAATACACTTATGCCTGGTGGTTGAGTTATTTTCAATATTTTTATTACAATTCTTTATCATGAGTTTATCCCCCACTGATGACAGAAAAATGACTCAGAAGAAAAACAAACTGAGAACTAAATCTGGTGTTTTATAATGGATGAACTCCCACTGAGATCTCCAGGAACAAACAGATGTGAGGGAATTGTCTTTCGTGGGTTCCTTCCTGTCCAATAAAGGTAGAGATCACACTGCTTTCTTTAATACAGCTTCAGCCTATTTCTTCCTCTTCTGAGCAGAAATATTGATACTTCCTACCTTTGAGACCTCAAGGCCTCTCTTGACTCCTGTCACACATGACAAATAGCAGGACACATGGCCCATAACAGAAGGCTAGAAAGGAAAGAAAAAAAAAATCAATAATAAATGTATTTCAAAACATTTGAACAAATGTTATTATTCTGTATCTTGTAGTATTTACAGAGTGAAGCTTTACAAGTACACACAAACAGGTGCGATCCTTTCTGAAATCTGTATACTGTTATAATGTTAGTATTCATGCTATTTTGTTCACAGATAATAGATCAATCTAATTAGTGCCTCTTTTCAAAAAAGGAAGGTGACATGCACCTATGGCTGACACTAAAGCAACTGAAAATGTCACCATCTAATGACATATAAATTAAGTAGAGCACAGAGATGCTTACTGCGACGATTAAAATCACTGAGTTCAGTCTGCGAGTTCACGTTGCTCCCACAAACAACAGTGCCCCTTTTTATCCATAACCCTTGTCATTCAGATCCACAGCTACAGTCACTGAGTGCACTGAGTCCTCTTGGTGCAATGCACACGTGGCACACACTGCATCAATGTGAGTTATCCACCTGCTGGCCTGCTCATTACTTGCCGTGCTGCAGGTGTCCAACCTCTGGGCTTGCCTGGGCTGCACTGAGTGAAGAAGAATTGTCTTGGACCCTATGTTACAAAAATACATAAAATATTTAATGCATTAATGCATTAAACAGCAATTTTTTAATTTTTTTTAATTTTTTTTTTTTTTTTTTTTTTTTTAACATTAAAAAAGGAGGCAATGAAAACATAAAACTAGGGGTTGGGCATGCAGGGTATCCATAATCACACAGTCCTGACTGAACCATGGCACTTTTTGAACCAGTGTATACAATCCACCCCTACACTCTCTTCCTGGGGCAAGTAATCTGCTTTGCAACATACTTTCTTTTAAGGCAACTGCCTACTAGTTTCAATTTATACACCCCCCATTCTGCTGTTCTGGGACTTCTGACCATTCCTCAGACATTTCATACAGGACGCTCAATAAACATTCAATAATTTTTAAAAGCACAGAGCTATTCTAAGGCCACTGTGAACTATTACTCATTTTTTTACACAGATACTTAGGACAGACAAGCTTTACTATTGTCTCATAGCCTAACCTTACGCAAGGCAGGTCTACACGAGTGCCGCCACAGCCATACAATAACATTTTGAACCTGATCCTGCTTTGACATGAACATAACTCCTACCAAAGCCAGTAGGAGCCCTGTCAGCACTTGACAAGGCTAGCTTGGTCTTTTTACAATAACAGCTTTCCATCCTCTGTGTTTAGTTCTCCCAAATTCTCCTGTTTTTTGATGTGGATCAGGAAAAAGAATGTATTAACTGGGAGAGAATTTGCATAGCCTTTTTCTGCCTCACCACTGGATCTGTCAGTCACTACCTGTGGGCTTTCCAAGGCTGTACAGGAGTGCACAGAACTCGTTTCCCAAAGAATAGACAATTAATTTCTACCAAATTACTATTTTTTTTTCTTTTTAAAATAAATCCATTCTTACATTCCATTTCCCCAACCCCTCACTCTCTACTGCAACATATTTTTCATCATGCAATAATATTGTTCTCATACTCAGGAAATACAGAAACTGATGGAAGAAACAGCACTGTTGTGAAGTAGTGTAACAGGAAAGTGGAGCTAGATATTTATATTTGACTACTTAGAATAAACATGCTGATCCAATACTATACTCCTCTGAAAAGCTTTAAACCAAAACTGTAGCATAAACCAACTTCTTCATTTATAATGAGATCCATTAGATGAGCAAACTTGCATTCACCTTAGTTCATGTTCGTATTAGTTATGATGGCCTACCAGTACATAGCAGTGCCTGCTAGAGATCTCCATAAATCAATTTTTGGAGTACAGGCAAGCCATGTCTAATCCTACCCATCTTTCAACTACTGCTCTGCTTTGCTTCTGTACACAAAGTGGCCAGAACCACTATAAGAAAAGACTTCATGCATCAACATCTCATCTCTCCAAAATAAACCCTATCTGCACAGTGTTTCTGAAAGGAGAGAATCTGGAGAAAAATAACCTGTCGGATGAATTTTCAAATGCTATATCTGCATCTTGCCCATCACTGAATGCAGAGACATAAAGCTTTAGGAAAATGATAGCAAATTTGCAAGGCACAAATTTTGTTCATCTGTGAACACCAATCACACCAATTAAACTCCTGCCCAGTCACTGAGGTGACTACATATATTATAGCTCAGTTTCAGGCTGGAATTTTCCTTGTTTAGGAAAATAACACAAACAGAAGACTTATTTGGTCTCTAATTTTAGCTAACTGCTTGCATGAGATTTGTGAATTATTCTAAGAGGTGACCTGATTTTTGTTTATTGGATCAGTGTTTCCTAATCTACTGGAGGTTATTTTGAAGAGTTTGGGGTTCTAACATAGATATCTATATATCACTACATCGTGTTGAGAAGACATGGCAAGCAGCGAGGCACCAGGACCCAGCAGAGCAGACAAGTGGAAAGGGTGAGCAGTTTGCTTCCCCTGCAGCTCAGTGTCCATGTTGATTGACATCCTTAAACTTTTATTACTGGGGAAAAAGAAGTAGAAAGGAGAATAAAAAGCATCAGCTATGCTAAAAGTCAACTTCAATGTAACCTAGTTAAATAAGAACCAGAAACAATTAAGTCCCCCTTGAAAAAAAAAAAAAGTTTCTAATCAGAACTAGGAAGGGGGTTGGCTTTCAGCTATTTTTGACTTTGAACTTAATAAAAGCTGTAACATCAGCTTCCTATTCTGGCCAAGCTGCCCCAGGTCCCACCCAGACCAGTCCCCAGGGCAGCTCCCCACCCTGTTTCTAACGGGCCATATCCTTTCTTTTTATGTCCAGGGTGGAAACAGTGAGCCAGCACTACTCTACTACCTCAGACAGGGTTGTATTTTTATGTCATTACACCTTTGATTATTAATATTTCTCATCTAAATTGGCTCATGCTCTAAGAGGCAGACAGAACACTACCCAGCAGCCCTGAGCTTAATGAAGCCAGGCTCCTATGAATGCACTTAGCAAGACATGTGAGGGTGATGGGTTTTTTTTTTGAGAGTCCCTTCAGTACAGCACCTCCCCAAGAAGCAGAGCATCAGCATTTGACTGTTAAAGGTATGAAATGGAAGAAGTTCAGGTGTGGAAGCAGGGCTAGGTACTGCAATACAATTCTGACCATGAACACTAGAAATTCCCCATTCCTGTACACACGAGAGGCAAAATCTGTGTTCAGCACATTAGCTGCAAAAAGATCCTTCATGCCAGTAAATCCTGCCAAGTCCTGAAAGCACAGGCCATAGTCATGCTTGTGCTGTGCAGTGCATTCATGTTGTTTGTTCAAGAACATTACAGAGAGAAGCAGCCGTTTTCTAACAGCACAGTGTTTGCACAGCAACTGGTAATTTGGATACGCATCAGAGCTGTTGCACATCTGTCACAGTTGCTGTATCTCTAATGTAGGTGTTCAGTGCTCCCCAGACAAACTGGATTTAACTGCAGCACATGCTGCAAGTGCAGAAGTATAGCTTTGGGATGTACATCACAGCCAAACCCAGCCTTGCTGCTCATTCACTGCACATTTACAAATCTCCTCCTAGAAGTTCTAGAGAAGACTACAAAAGGGCTGTGTTTAGAAAGCATCAAAAGAAAGGCTTTGCCATTAATACCACATTCATTGCTCAGCTGATAGATTGCAACAAATTCAGCATTCATGGTCATGTACTCAGACCACGTTCCAAGACTCATAGTAAGACAACTGCTTCTATTTCTTCTCTGTACTCTGCTTTCATACCTACTGCCTTCAGAAAGAGTTGCAGAGACCTCGTTTGGATGTTGGTTTCCTTTCACTAAACAAGCGATAAGTGTGCCTGAATGTGGCTCCAGGAACTCAGTGCCAGTGAATATTTTATAGACACATTTTTAAAAATTCATATGAGAAAGAGGCTGGCTTGACTGGTATTTATCCACAGCTGCTGCTGTAACAGGAAACTAAGCTAATTAGAAACAACAGCAACTATAGCCAATGGGGGAGAGTAAGTAATTATAAAATGCAGACAACAGTTCTTGTAAACTTTCACTGTGACAAAGAGGCATTTGGTTTCCAAAGTTGTCGGTCTACAATATTTTAACGTGGATCCATTTACCATTCACTAAAAATAAAACACATTCACTATATCACACATTACTCAGCTTCTAGCTTGTTCTTATCAAAAAGAAAGGAACAAAATCCTGTTAGCAGTTCAAACCCAAAAGGTGCTGCAGCTCACTGGTAGAGGAATGAAGGCTACTGTTCCAAAGCTGTTGGGAAGCAGCAATGTTGAGTTGTGCAGGACAGTCTGTACTGCTAGCATTGCTACACTTGTGATCCTTAAGCAGCTTCCCCAACCCCTCCAGGCCTCAGATACATCCTCTGCAATGGTACAAGGCTTCTCTCTGCAAGCTCTGAATGACTGCTTGTAAAATGCTTTGGTTTTACTGCTACGTTTTCACAGAAGACGCTCTCACTGTATGTATTGCTTCCTCTACTGTACTACCTCAGTGTGCCTAAACAAGCCTGAAACATGCACTCTGTGCTGCCCAGTGCTGTAGAGTGAAATACAGTAATGAGTAAAAGAACTAAAAAAGATAAGATGCCAAAGCAAGTGAAAATAATAAGAAAAACTCATCTTCTCTGTTACAGCAACAAGGCAGTGCACAAATCTCTACTGACTGAAAACCTGACCTTCCCACCAGTGCTTACCACAGAGAACCAAGATGTTGCCCCCGCTGACAAATCACAGACACTGCTGCCACAGACCAGGAACCAGAGACTGCTTCCCTATAAATACATTGCTCATTCATCTTTGAATTGGAGAGGAACGTCCATGTAGTCCCAGGCCCTAAAATACACTGGTCAAGAAAGTGGATGCTGCTAAGGCTGTGTTCTCTCCTAAGTTCTTTGTCCCTTATAAATCAAAAAACCTGAGGGCTTTCTTAGTAATGTGCATCAATGTCTTTTCATGATGCAGATTGAAAAGCCAGCTATTCTATGGTTTTCATACAGATGTACACTTGTATCCAATTCCACTTTTCTAACTGGAACAAGATGTCAGAATGAGCTTCCTTGTATTTCAGTCTGATTAACATTACAGTGAAAGGTCTAGATTATATGCTTGCTAACTTTTTAAAATGAGTAAGCTGTTGAATTTGAGCAAAAAATGTTTGAAATAAGGGTTGTCTCATTTCTTATTTGGTCATCTGCTTGGCATAAGGCACAACCTGTTTCTGATACATGAAGCAACAATTCTGTAACAAGTCCTAAACTGAATTTTTCTTTTGTACCTATTTGGCCACAAGTGGTTCATTCATTCAAGAGACGTTTTTAAGCAGATATTGGAGTTGCAGCCAGGACCAAATGACAACAATGAGATTAGACAGTTTAAAACCTTGATATTGTTTCTTTTTCGTTCCCCACTGACGCCCCATTGAGCTCTTTCCACATTTGCCTTCCTCTATGGTATGGCAAAAGGCACAGCTCAACACAAACAACATTAATGAGATTTCTAGTGGGATTACAATACATTTTTCTATTGGGACCATTTGGACACTACTATTTGCCTAATTATTCTTCTCCTAATTAATTCTATCGGCAGTTGCAGATCTTCAGTTACATAAACAGTCTCCTGTGTTTGCTCACTTAAGTGGAAAGATTCCTGTAACCTAATACGTTAACAGTGGGATTAAAAACAGTTACACAACCTCAATTCGATACAGAAAATATGGGAATTCTCTGTAGAAAATATACATGAAAGCTCCTCAGACCTCCATTTCCCAAATACAGCTGATTGCAATTTTCAAAGGCATATTTCAAACTTTTTTTCCATCTTGCAGAGCTGGGACAAGGTCTCCCATGACCAATGAGTACAAAACAATTTCTTTGGATAGCAACATGACAGGAAAGATTAATACAGCTTTACTACACTGAATGATACCACTACAATCTTGAAATATTTGAGAATAAAAGAGTTCAGCACTGTACTAAATTGTTCCACACATAAACATAGCAAGTAATGACAGAGTGCTTGGTGTGTATTTATTTTGCCTTCATGGCTTCCATTCAAATGGAGAGGTAACTCATTTACCCAGCTCTTCAGAATCTGCAGCACTGTCAACATCAGCCTCATCTCATAAAGGGAGACGAAAGTCAATTTTCAGGAAATCCCCACTACAACGGATTTTCCTCAGTATTTGCAGAAAGTCTATCCTGCAAACAGTCAGACTGACTGCAGCTGTCCACACGGTGTGCTTCAAAAGGAAGAGGCACCAACCAGCCAAGGTTTTGTGCTGAGCGCCATTTGCCATCCAGGCATTCTGCCCCAGGCTGCCCATCCCACGTAACATTTTAGGCTCAGTACCTGCTTCAGCCATGCACTTTTGGGAATATAAGCAGGATAGGTGAACATTTTAAGTAACCACATGTCAATGGTTTCCACACTTTCAGAAGCGTGCACAAGAAGATCATTTGGTTTGGTTCATTCATAAAATTTAGGGAACAAAACCTAGCCTTGTGTTATCAAAAACCTCAATAATTCACAAAAAATTTGCCTTTCAACTCTATAATGACATGACAACACTTCAATACTTCAGCACTAGATGCAGAACGAGCTTTATGAAATGACAATCTGGAATTTGTAAACCTATCATAAACAGTAGCTCCTTTAAACTCCTCCCTGTTTCATGGATGGCCTTGGGATGCCTAGCTGTGACTGTCTTTCAGTTACATCATTGAATTAAGAACTTAAAATATTCATAGGCAGGAGCTGTTAATGTGAAGTAAAGCTAGAACCAGTGCTTTAACAACTCCACTGCATTCTGTGCCATTCTCATTATTACTGTATATTTAAGACAAGCACCTTAGGTCACAGGCACAGACTGATCACAATGTCTCCATTGACTTCTCCTTATCACAAAGTTATTTACTTTTCCAGTTGCAAGCCATCACCTTTGAAAGAGCTGTTTGAATATATGAATGAGGAGCTGGCTTAGAGCTCCAGTTTTAATACTTCAGAAAACAGAAGTGATAACTACCAGCCTTTAAGGTCACTTGCCACATACTGCTTTCCACAAACACAAACAGGATTATTTGGTGTTACAAAACTGAACTGGACTTATTATTCTCTGGGACTGTAAAACTACATCAGTAGTGATTAGCTCTATGTTTTCCAAATATTGTCACAGCATCTTCAGCTCAATTCAATGCAAAGACTTGAAGATGACTTTAAGCACCTGAACTCACCGCCTGCCACGACACCACCACCTCCTCTGCAGAGTTAGCGCTCACATGAAGCAGTCTGCTATCTTATCACACAAGCAAAAATCCAGACAAGTTAGCTCAGGCCACTGATTTAAAGTACTAATCTTATCTGGCCCACTTTGCCTGGAGCAGGTAACAGGACACGGGTACCAGCCGCCAGCATGCCGCACAGAGGGCTGCAGTCACCACGAGAGGATTAGGAGAATCTGCAAGTCAGGGGAAACAAACATCTCATGACAGCTGCATGGATCTAATGAACGTTTCATTTGAGTAGCACCACCGTCACTCAGACACTCAGTTCAAGCTTCATTTTATGAAAAAAGCATAAAATGTCAATTTAAGCCTATTCATCAGCCTGGTTTAAAAATATTCTGACAGGCCATAAATTAACTAGAGTAGATTAAAATGCAGTAATTTTTGTGCATTATTTTGTAAATATTTACTTGTCCCTGTGATAGGAAACAAAGACAAATTTGACTTGATCTGTTCAAGCATCTCCACACAACGAAGAGTGCATTCTTTAACCTACAGCAATAATGAGAAAGTACCAGTGAACTGCCTCAGAGAAACCAATGCATTTTGCAAGCTAGAAGTGACCTGACTCCTCAAAATCCACCTTGGCTGCCCATGCTGTGCTGCTCAGGCCTCCTTGCTCTGGGGAGGGCTGCTGCCTTGGAATCCACACAGTGCAGACACACAGAGGCCACGAGGCCCATCGCGATGGGCTGTGTCACACAGCACAGGGACTGCCCATGTCCCTCCACAATCTGGAATTTCAGCATTGCAGTCACACCTGGTCACGGCAAACCATGAATCAGAATACAATCTCTGCTAAGAACATGTACTGACATCAGGGGTAAAACTTCCAAAACACAGCACTTCCATCAATTTCTAGTTACACAAACTCTCTTCCAAGTAAGGAACACTGACTCTGCACACCGACATCATTCCTGAATTCTGTTTGTAGTGTGCCTGCATTTGGTTTCTTGCCATTTTCTCCATCTAAAGAAAATAATCCTCCAGCTTCTAATTTCTCTATTTGACAACTAAATGCATTTTCTCTGCTCAGAGAGGCTATGGATGCTCCATCCCTGGAGGTGTTCAAAAGCAGATTGGATGGAGCCCCAGGCAACCTGCTCTAGTACCAGACCTGGAGGTTGGTGGTCCTGCCTGTGACAGAAGGGTTGGAAATCGATGATCCTTAGAGCCTCTTCCAACCCGAGCCATTCTATGTAAAACAACAAGCTATTACAACACATTTCAGAAATCAACACAGATAAGTATTTTATACATAGATTTAAACACTGTCATGTCACAGAATTACTGGCAACCCAAGTATTACCAAAATATACAGTCACAGAAAGACAAATTATGAGAGCAAAATAATCTGTATTATTGTCCTCATAAAAGGACAATTAGATGAAGAAAGGGAACCAAAATTAACACACTAATGTGCCTTGGAATGCTTAATGCAGTGGTTTCTTAGCTGTAAACTTCTTAATACAAATTATTAAATGTAGATTTCTAACAATTTGAAAGAAAAACAGAAGATATATCACAAAGGTGGTGTGACAGAGTGAATTGAAAATCCATGGAACATTACATCCATGGAAAACGCAATCAGTGTAGTAAGAAGCCCTCTTTGAAGATGGATCCCCCAGTTCTTAGTGATAACACCGTGCATCTCCTCCCCTTCTGTGCAAGAAATTGTCTCTAAGCGAGTAGAAGTGGCATTTTAGTACCCTCCATGGACAATCACAAAGCAAATCTACTCACATACTGCAGCGGGGGCACGCGGACAGGAAGCAGGCAAGATGCCAGAACAGCACTCAGTTCTGCACAGCCTTTCTACTTGTGCAGCATACATGGAGTAATATACCACAAAAAACAGCCAAAAAAAACACAACACCAACCCACAGGTAGGTACCTGGAAGCTATGGGTTACACGTTAAAAGCCACAAAAGAGTGTTTTTAATTTCTCTCCTTTCCCACTTCTGCCCTAATCCCCACTGTCACAGCCATGTGCTCCTCCTGCATCTCAAGATGGCTCTGGGACCCGACTACACCATGACCCAAATCAACTGTAACAGAAACAAAATTAACTGAAAGCACTTCTGCTGCAGGATTAGGAGATTAGGACCGGCTTGCTGATCATGTGGTCAGATGAATGCCAGGCACAAAAGGAGCACACACTCCTTCTGTCAACAGCAAGTCCTCAGCTCAGTTCATTTCTGCCTTTTATATGCAACCAAAGAGAAAAAGTAAGAAGATGTAGTGCAGAGGAGGATATGACTGAGGATTTACATAGTAACCCAATTCAGCAGGGATGAGACATCTCTAGCATCTGTCATATATTTAATTTTCATGTCATATCTTTTATGAGCAGCAAAAAAATAAAGTCAGCATTTCAATAAATCCTGTATTTTACTGTCTGAAATATGGCTTCAGACAAAATTTCAAGAGAACAACAGCTGTTTGTTTTGTTCAGAGAGCCAGACAGAACAATTGGTATTCCAAACAATCCTTAAAAGCATCTGGAATAAGTCCCTAATGACCATTTCAGCTGCAGGTTTTAAAGCTTTCATGTACTGCAGAAGAGAACTTGGGCTCTGTATGGTGCTATCAGAGTATCTGTATATATCTGTGCAGGAAAGATTACCCTCTGTAAATATTTTTGATGAGTTCTAAATGTCACTGCATCTTACATGCCACTTTAATTCTGATCAGGTTCATCTGATCAGAAATTAGTTCAATTCATTTGTGAAATAACAGAATAACCTTTCTTGTTTCAGATTGCTGCTTCAGTAGAAGGGCTGACAGAAGAGATTTCTCATACAAAAAGCATTAATAATTTTCAGCTACTTGCTGTCAGTCACCAGGGCTAATAGCAGTGGCTTGCCATCCTATCCTAAATCAGGATGCAATCAGTAAATTGCCTTTGAGTCCTATTTCTATTAGCAACTCAAACCAAGCCAAACTTAAATGGAGAGAGGTCTGGTATGAAATAGTTTCCTTGTACCCATGATAACTGAATGAAGCAGTGAACCTCACGCTGCCTTTCAGGTCAAGGCTGGGGACTTCTCTGCTCGTACAAGAAATTTTCACTTTCTGATCTGACATTAAAAGAAAAGCTGCACAAGACAGAAGTCATGGGCCTACAGCTGCAGAGGATGGGATGCAATAACCCACGTGTTATTTTCTACAACAATATGAAATGCTATTATGACTTTTAAAAATTATTTATTTTGGCTAATAGTAAAGATCAGAAGCAAGAAAGGAAAAAGAAAAAGAATAAAAAGCAATCAAGACAGGCAGATAACTGCAAAGTCCACTGATAACCTGCAGGCATTAGACATATCATTTCCACTTGTATCCTTACAAATGACTCCTACTGCCAAAGCTGTAATGTTGTTTTCAGACACTACAAACCACTACAAACATTGCTGCAAGATCCAGCACACAACGGGGAAAGGCACTGCTTTACTATTGCCAAAAAAAGAAAAAGCAAGTCACTATTAGCAACTAACTCTGAATAAACACAAAGCATAATAACACGGCCACCCAAAGTCCCACAGCAGACAGCTCTTACCCAGTGTTACACTCAGTATGTACCTGAAAGACTTCTGAGCCCAACAAACACATTTGTCAGTTCTTCTCTTGAAAAATGTTATTAAGCAAAACTATTAAAGAAATCAGGAGCAGAAAGCAGTGCCTGGTGCAGCTATGAAACCTAAAATCAGCCCCTTAACAATTTGTTTATTTCCACTGTCAGGCAGTAAGACTTTCATCTTAGCTCAAAACAGAAGAATCCCAGGCTCGTGCCTGATGGTACAGAGAGCTTCTGAAAGATGGTAAGAACTGTAAGTATGAATAAAGTTAACTGCATGTTGGAAAGTTATTTATGAAGAGCAAGAACTTGGGGCAGAGGGAATCAAACTCTTAGAATAGAAAAAAAAAAACTTTTCTACTTTCTCTGCTATTTTTATTGTACTTCCCTCCAAAGAGCAAAGGTGAAAATCTTGCTTTGCAAATCTGTTTTCACTACAGAGTCCATTTAGTTGTTCTCTCAAGTGGAAAAGGTTTACAAACAAGAAAATTTGCCCTTTAGTAGATTTGGCACAGTTGCAAAGTTTAGCAGGACAGGAACAAATCTGATGATCTCCATTTCAGGAAGCACATACTGAAACAGACTCCTTTAAAAAAGTTACAGTTTCAACTAATTATCTATTAAAACAAGAACATGAAACGGATCTTTGAAGCAGCCCATCACACAACAAGTCTTCAGAAATCAGTCCCAATATTGCTACATGGGACTGGAATTAAGCACCACCAACCAAGCCACTGCTGCTGCATAGCAGGTTGCACATTGCAGCCTTTCCAGACTGAGATCTGGGAGACTGGAAATGATCGTATTTGTAAGGTATTTTTGTTGCTGTTTAGTCACAGTTCTGGTTAATTTAGGAGCTCTAGATACTGTTTTATTGTATCTTCTGCAGTATAAAAGCTCTTACCTTTAATTTTAATGCACTACTCCAGTTCCAAAGAAATTTTTTATAGTGCTTTAATCCCCAGAGCTCAACAAATAAGGGCATACAAGCAGACATGGGCTTGATTTTTGGGGGGCCTGCAGAAACTAGTAAGCCTTGCCTACTTCTTAAATTGTTTTATTTACTTATTTTTAAACATCTTGACTTGTTCAACAGGTACCCACACGATGAGTAACCCAACAGTTCAGCTCTTCAATACTCACCACCATCTTCGAAGTATCAAGACTATCTTTTGTCAAAGATGAACAAGGCCATTGCATTAAACAGGTTTTTCCTACCAAGAACCATCACCTGATAATAATAATAATAATAATAATAATAATAATAATAATAATAATAATAATGCTGTCAGCCTCTCAAATTTCACTTACAATTAAAAACAGTGTCTGAACTATACGATCTTGTTTCTTAGGCACTGCTACTTCCTGTCTTCTTGACAGGACAAATGACAACATTCATGCTTAGAATCTACTATCTTCCCAGTCACAGTGCAAAATATGTGAACATCCTAGCATCCACAGCTATCTCCACTGAGATACAAGTAGACTGTAACTCATCAGTTTGCTTATGCACAGTGGGCACAAATCACACCTGAGAGGACTGTCTGCAGAAGGTGTCTAGAGAAAACCTGGAGGAATTACACCAAAAAAGAGATATGCTGTTGAGGCAGGAGAAAAAAAAAAAAAGAAAAAAAAAAAAATCAAACCCACAGCTGCCTTCAAGCAAGTACAGCATGTCAAATTCAGCTCTGCTTACACTTTAGAAAAATCCTTCTTGGAAAGACTGCAATATTTCTTTTTCCTCCAATTTTCGCTTTTCCTCTTCTCCTTTTTCTAAAGATAGTGTAGTACACAGATACACATCTTTCAAAGAGGAAACAACTTCACCTGAGAACCTCTGAGAAAGACAGTGCCCAGTGACTTCTCTGCTACCTATGCATTCTCCCCACCATTACTGCAATTTGGTGCTTGCATTCATGGCAGGGACAAAAGCCAACCTAAAACAAGGAAATTTTAAAAGCTGCAATATTTTACATTCCATGACTGTCAGAACCACATGCAGAAATCAAGCAGGTATAAATAGCCTTCAACTACATGCAAAGGATCTAAAATAAGATCTTACATAATGGATGTCTGGTATGGGCAATCATATTTGAGATGTGCTGATGCAAAGCAGGTACTGCATCACCAGTGGCTCCTCCAAAGGGAGAATCCTGTAGGAAGAAGACTGTATAAACTTGTATTAGGTTTTCAGGAACTGCAATATGTGCTCAGCTGAACAAGGGAACAGCCCACACAAGTAAACATATGAAGAGAACCCCACGTAAAGACAGAAGATCTTATATGTGACAAACACATGGGCAGAGGTCACCTGGCTCCAGACACATGGATACCTGAACAAGGTAACTTCATTTCTCAGATAAAATGTTTGAGCAGTAAGACAACACCTAAAGCTGTACAGCCATTTGTCTTGTCTGCATTTCTGGAATGGTAAAGAAAAAAAAAAAGGAATAAAAAAGGTTGTTCTAAGCCAAAACTTGAGCTCCCTCTAGGTACTGATTGCTCAGCACTCCCCTAGCTGCATTTTGACATGGTCTGTGAAGCCAGTGCTTGTGAGCATGAAGGGAATAAATGGTGAACAGAATCTGACTCTGAATTTGTCTCTCTGCAGCTGTCTCAGCTGTGCTGCCAGGAAAAAGCCAAACACAGTGACATTCTATGTTTGCCTAACTGCTAAACACCTCCATGAAATCAGAAACCACAAATTTAAGCATATGTAAAGGGCTTGCATAATAAAAAAAAGACTATCTTAAGCAATATTTTATTTCTTTTCTTAACCAGAGGCCAGACTACCCATTAACAGTGGTTTGGTTTGATGAAGAACCAAGTGCTCGGCAGTTTGAAGAGAGTAAATATTGTCAATATACGCTCAGAACTCAAAGAAAAAATAGGATTTTTAGATTTATAGATTTAAGATCTATAGGCAAAGTCTAGTGGCAAGCACTTCACCAAACATACTAATTGTCTTATTGCTGTTTACAGCAATAGCAAAAAAAATATTTGGAATAATGAAAGTTTTATTGCCCACTCAAGATGCAGTAGTCTCTCTAAAGGCCCAGGTGTTGAAATCATGACTTCAGTGGGATTTAATTTTCACCTCAAATCAGAGAAGCAACACTTTCTATCTTTCAGCTTCAGAAAACAAACAAACAAACAAAAACCAACAAAAAAAAACCCAACAACCCACAGCAAAACCTCAAAGTGAGATCTTTGAGCTGTGAAGGTCTGCAAGCCCACTGCACTGAGGTCTGACTAGTGCCTTCCTACTACTTCAGGTTGCCAGTAGTGAGGAGAAATACGTTGTCTTCATAGAAGGCAAAATAACTTTTAATGAGAATAACTATGATGTGTTTTAATGAACCTGCTATAATATACAATTATGGAACTATAAGAAGACACAAGACCATGATGCAAAACAGTCTGGACTGTAATCACCTCATTATTTTTGTTTGACAAAAAAAAATGGTATGCTGCAACAATGTGCACCAGTTCTAAGTCTGACACTGAAACACAGACACCTTTTAACAACTAGCAAACTTCCTCTTATTGGAACTCACCTTGGCTCTGTGGTTGGTAGAATTCACATCCTTCAATTGAGGTAAAAACTGAGCAGTGAAAATTCATGACAGTGATTCAAATACAGATTAGAGGCAGGAATGAAATAATTCAAAATAGTATAGCACTTGCTGAACTGTAAAGCATGGAAGAGAAAGAGAAGTTAACAGAAATAAACACATTGAAATCTTGAGCTACCAAAGTTCACATGAAACTTACTGTGCACTGGTTTGACTTACCAGCTTCCACTCTTTCTGTGCTATTATTCTGTACCACTATGAGAATAGTGGTTTGTATTCTTATGATGCCAGTAAGACTACTTCAGCCAATGCCATTTCACCAACACATCTGAGATGTTGCTGTTTACAGGCTAGAATTATTTCATGCTGGCAGTCCAGAGGATATGAGGAATATATCCTGACCTTCCTGGTCTTCTGATGGTGGAAAGAATCATCATGGGTTCCTGTGCTTCTTTCATCTGTAACTCCTGCCTAGGCATCAAACAACTTACTCCACCAACCTGCAAAACTTGATAGACAGATCCATTCTTTTTTAAGTTATATGCGTGGAAAAGTCAGTGAAATATAGGAACCAAACTCAGTGTTGTTTTCTAGTCAGATAAAAGGCAACTGGAAAAACAGCAGAGACAGAGACTTCTTTCTGCATTGAGAGGAGTAGCATAAGGAATAAGATACCAGGAAAAGAGGCTTCTCACTCCATTCTCCTCCTCTTCTATTCAGACAGTGACCTCTCAATCATGAACAAATGCAGTCAAAACAGCAAACGCACCTAAACTCAACAAAAGTTTTCTGTAGAGTAAAACAGGGCTGTCTAGCATCTCCTCAGAACATCTGCAAGTTGAAACTCGACAGTGAGAGCATCCCAATTCCATGCAGCTCATGGACTAAGGCTGTCTGCAAAATAGTTACTTGTTTTCAGTAATGAAAGCAATAGTCAGTCTCCTTTTTCTCTCCCACTCCTACCTTCCCAAATACATCAGTTTCGAGTTTCTTGAACACAACTCTTTCTCTTACCAAGAACACAGGTAGCAGTGCCTTACTGGTCAGTGATATTTCCTGAACATCCAGCTGTCTACTGAACTTCCTAAAACAAGATGTCTCCCTTGCAGTCATGCACATATCTTAGCAATACGTACAGAAGTCACTGAAACACATCTATCACGTCGACCAAAAAGGAAAACGCGACACTTAAAGAGTGCTGCAGTACTATAGCTTGCTTTCTTGATGCCAGGATAAAAGCTATTTTTAGAGGCCAGTTTCACAGTGCTTTATTCAAAACACACCATAGCAAATTTAGCTAATTTCACTGTGTACAGGGGTCATGCCTTGGCATCCAAAGTAACGACTATTTCGTAACAATGTCGCTTCTAATTAATAGAATGGTGACTGGTTCACAGCACCCACACACGGATCAGCTCTCTGTTTAGCTCTGTTCTGTGGCCTTGTACACATGTAGCATTTGTGTCACATACGGTTTCATTTCCCCAATTAATGGCCTCTTAAAACAGACCCTGATGTTTATTTCCACAGGAGGAGAACACAGAGCACTCTCTACAAGTGTCATTCAATAAACACTCAGCTTGTAGCCTACTTCCAACTTGTTTGTAGGAGAAGTGCAACACCAATAAAACTGCAGCCTTCCACAAACAACCTGCATGGATGTTTGGGTGAAAATGCACAAGTATTCTACCAATGAAAATGATATTTTAAGGTTTGGTATATATGGAGTTCAGTGTTTGCACAACTTTTTTTTTACCAGAAAATAAACATCCTATCTTTTTCCTGATAAGCACTGGAAACACTTTCACTAAAACTGGTCTTTTAAAAGAGGACTGCTTGTTTCCAAAATGTTACAGACTTTGTTGTGTGATCAGTGCCCTCGGCCACGTCTGCCAGCTGAGCAACAGGCTGTCATTCCTTTGGCTTTGGGTCATGCAGAATTCTAAAAAGAAATGCTAACAGGGCTGCAGGATATGAAAGACCATAAAACCGAATTCAAGAACTTGTCAAAAACAGCAGGACATGTTATTCTGCAGAACACAAGGCCTCTGTGTGTAACAACAGGAGATGCAATGTGTATCTTCCCTGAAACTCAGCTGCTGTTACTTCAGGTTGGACCTTTTCTTTTTATTTTTTTGAACCAAAGCAAGGACACTGCTCACCACCAACATGATACAGCTTCACCAAACAGCCCTGATATTGGGCTGGAGATGTTCCTCAGAAGAGGAAAACTCAGCTTATTTAAGTAAAAGACACAGCAATGGACTGAGGCGCTTCAGGGATCATTTTCTTCTGTATTCCTATTATCCAAGGCATCCAGCTGTCTCAAATAGCTGTAAGGTGGGAACAGAGTTCAGTTCCTCAGTACTAGCTTTTCTGACATGCATTAATTCTTAACCTCTCCCATCTCCTCCCAGCACAAGGCTACTTGCCAGCATCATCTGCATGCACTATCCAACCCCCTCCGCCTCATTAAAGGAAACTCGCTAATAGCAGAGCGAACCGTTTATGAGTCAGCCCTCTGTGATATGGTGAGCCACGTAATGCTGGATGCAGCAGCTTCCAGAACTCCCTCTGCTGTAGTCTAGTTAATCAAAACACACATTGAGAAACTGAACTAAAGGCCAATGAGATATTTTTTTTTTCCTACTAAGTCCTCTTACAAAAATGCCTACACACAAATTCAGACATCTTACTTAGATGAACAGCACAGCCAGCACTGCGAGGTACTCTCCAAGAAAGGCAGAGGAAAACAAAATACAGAACCTTCTCCTGGCAAACATGGCTCAAAACAAAAAGATTAGACAAAACCAGCTAGGTTCAAATTGCAGATCTTTCCAATATCCAAATTCTATTGCGCAGAACAGAGTGAAAGCTTCAGGATGCTGTCTGATGCTTGCAGTGGAGGAGGGGGTTCAGGAAAGAATATGGCCTAATTAAAAAGAAAAGCAGAGGAAGTGCTACAAACGCTTCCACTTTATCTAACACCTCCGACGATTGGCTGGAGAGCCGTTGCTACACAAACTCTGCCTGCTCCAGCTACACACAATAAGCCCTCCTCTGTTACAGCAGACTGCTGCAGATGCAACCCCTGCCAACACAGCCCTATCAAACTGCACTGAATTTCAGCACCCAATGGCCGTCTCCCCTCAGGCTAAGAGGAAAAGCAATAAGCTTGCCCAAGAATGTACAACTCCCTGAAATTAAGCTCAGTGTATGGGCTGAGAACCTTTGTCTGCAGGATTTTCATGAAAACTTCTCTTCTTAGTTGTTTCCAAAGCAACAGAACAATGTGGTTCCAATCCCTGCTGGTATATTTTCTGATCAAAATCTTTTACAACAGTGTGACTACTGGAGGAAGAAAAGTGGAGAGAACAAAGGGAAGCAATTTCAAAAGGCGCTGTATGAGATCTGGAAGCAAATTAACCCCCCTCCTAAATTCAAAACAAACAAGAAAACCAATGAAATCAAAACAATCAAAACAAAACCAAGAGAGGGCTTACAATTAAAATACCTCTCGAGTTTTTTGCCTGTTTTTATTAAACCACCCCCCCAACAACATTTTCACCTTTTGTATATTAAGATCAGTGCTGACAAGTCTGAAGGTCTAAAAGTCTCACCCCTCCCAGCATTCACTCTTGTCACTAACAGCATGCCTTAGCCCAGGAAAAAGCAAAGGAAAAATACCTGCTGATTAAGATATGAAATGGGCAAGCCAGTGTACCACCTCCTCTGCTCCTTTTCTGACACAAACCAATGCTGAATTCAGAAGGAAAACAAAACAAAACAAAATAGAAGCATTTAATAAAATGAACAACTTCAGTGTTCAAAGAACTGATTTGCCTGAGCATGCACCAAGCAGGCCATGGGATTCAGTAGTATTCTTATTTATTAAAAAAAGTTACATTTAAGTAAATTGTCCTAGGTAATGGGACAAACTACTGAGAAAATCATCCAGGAGTAATTAAAAAGAGTGAATTAATAAGGATGTCTGCATAATTCACATCTATCAATTGTGTAATTGTGACAACTCAGGTGCCATCTTCAAAACCAGCATTGATGTGAAACACCGTACATGCAGACCTCAGCAGTAAAGGGGACCTACAAATCCAACATTAAAGCACCCTTCCTTTGTGGTACGTGGGAAAACTCTCCTCCAGTAACCAAAAGCAATGGAATGAAAAGTTATGAGCCCTTTGTCACTAGAGTGAATTGCATGCAGAAGAAATAAGGCATGCACTTTTTGGCTTTTGCGACACGTTGGAGTCACAAAATGAATTACTGCACGTGCAAACACACCCTACCAGTAGGCTAAGTTCTGTTTTTCTGCCTATGCAAATTATCGTGTTTGAATATAAAGAGTGATTTGAACTCCACCAATACCAGAAAGATCAGATGCCAGTGATACAGGCAAACAGCCAATCAGTGAGGCACTTCTGCGTAACCCTTCTGTTTACTTACTGCACCCACAGGACACGCAGTAGGAAGGAATGCTGCCACATGCCCCAGCTGCTCCAGTGTGCTTGAGTGGCTGCTTCCGCACAGGCAGGCACTGCAGCAAGCTCCTGTAAGAAACAGGAAACTGCATTTCTGCAGGGTCCAGTTATAAACATGAAAACAAAGAACAGAGGCCAGCAATATCTTGTTTCATCAAAAATGGAAGAATTATCTTTCTTAAACACATTAGTATTTCTTCCAATTTTTTTCAGCTTTGGATGAAGCTGAAAACACAGAAGTTGTTTCTGACAGAGGCATGAACAATTATTTTTCCTAGTGTTCTTTGCAATATGGGCTGTAATACCTTAGCCCCATATCTGTGGAAGCAGCACCATGAGTGAGGCTAATTGTTTTCATGGCAGTATCAGCACATAAACAGTAGTGTCACCCTCCCATTTAGGCTGTGCCAGAAGCCCTGTGGTTGGGAGCAAGGACACACCATGAAAAGGAAGGCTTAGCTCCTCCAGGGAAGGTGAGCTCAACTTCACACATCAAAATTAACCTGCAGTGCTCTAACAAACAAAAAACAACTCCCTCCCTCGAAACAAGACATGAAAACCTTCAACTCGAATTTTTTACAGTTTGAAAAAGTACTCATTGCCTCACTGCCTACTTCTGCCCACAGCAGTGTATTTTGGCACGAGGTACATCCATCCCTTTATTTACTGCCTAGGCAGTTAGTACAACACCAGCTCATAACAACTGCTTTCTGCTGAAGAATTTCTATGCAACTGCTTGCTGAGGTCCTTCACTGATTTCTAACATAGAGATTGCCTTAGACTGTAGTTCTGTAGAGCTAGCACTGTCAAAGAACTGGCTTATAACTTCAGTACAAACTGCAAGCAATATAAACCCGCTACCAAATTAAACATTAACTTTAGTTTTAAGAAAGACTTACCTGTGTTCTGAACTGCCTTCACCAGCTATCAAATGCCCCAGTTTAAAGCAATAGCCTACCAACCTTCAGTAACACCTGCACTGAAAATACAGATTTTAACTTAATTCCAATTATTTACCTCGTCTCACCTTCCAGTGTCATCTCTAAGAAACTAATAAGTACTTCTAAGGGAAAACATTTTAAATTTATATGTAAACAGAACTAAAAACAGAGTAACAGATCTTCTTTCTGTTCCATGGCATAACTCTCAGGGTTAAAAAGCCACAGATCTGATCATGCAAACCCAAGCTCCAGACACGTATTCTATAAAGAAGTCCCCTTTTCATCTTCTCAGCAACCAATTTGCACACGTCATGTGAAGTATTTTTATTTTTTGAGACATAAAAACATCTTCAACTCTGTAACACCTTTCTTTGTTCTTCCTTCTTTAAAGAGAACCACCCAAAAGGTGTCGTTGCTTCTTTAACTGACAAAACGTTTCAAGAAAATTGGTAAGGGATTGGTCCCTCTTTCTTCCTTTGTAAATCATTGCCATTTTATCATGTTCAGAATGTTTTATACAACGAGAGAACAAATCATTTTCCATGGAAGATGAACTCTGCAGGACAGCATTGAGGATAGCAGCTGTATCATTCAGTTAACAATATGGCATCTATATTTAACGTAGCAAAGCATAAAACAGAAATAGAGAACAGAAGTCAGACTGGAATTTCTTCTCCAATCTGAAAGCTAAATACAGGATGTACTGGAGGTAGAAAGATAAAGAAAGATGTGTCCAAGTTTTATTAAAGAACACACTTTGACAAAGCCAAGTTAAATCCAAACATATACAAGTGAAACGGCCACTCAGGAGTGGAAAAGCAGGAACACCCCAATCACACTTACTCTAAGAAAGGTGATGTTGAACAAGTTGTAATTATCAGTGGAGCTGCTTCAAACACTAAATGCTGCTTTTACAAACATGGGGAAGATTAAGCTTTAAGGGGAAAGATGCTGAGGAGTGCTGAAAAAGTTAGAGCTTCATGTCTTACTGAGATGTAAGCTGTATATTAAAGGTTTATTTTCTCCTGCTCTAGTTGCACTGGATTGTAACTGCTAAAAGAAAACACAAGCTGCAAATACACAGAAAAAGAATGCATGTAGTATGGCTGGGGAGTTAGAAAACTTTCCATGCCAGGGAACAGCAAGTCCTCTGAAGGCATCATTGGTTGGTTGAAAATCCTTTGGCTTCTTCCCTCAGCTGTAAATCATTTCAGGCAATCTACTCGCTGGCATGCTGTACTTGTGACTGTGCCAGCCCAGCTAACCTCTGCACAACTGCACTCAGCCTGACACCCCCCCCAGACCCAGCTTTAACATCACCACTTCTCCTTCCTGAGAAATCCTGCGGCTGGGGGGCAGCAGGGGCCCCATCCGCAGCCTCAGAGGCACACTGCAGGAGGGACCTCAGCCAAGCTGGCCAAGGGAAGAGGAAGGAAATCCAGGGAAACATAAACACTATCTCTAGGCAGCGGTTCACCCAGTCGCACTGCTGGTTTACTTCTTTCTTTTTTGAAGAAGTGGCAAAGCATTTTTTCTTTCAGAGCCCATTTTGTGCTTAGTTCCTTGGGGGCACTACAAGCACATGGGAGGAAGAAAAAAGGACCGACTAGGGAGCTGGATCTTTGCCTCTGCCTGACTTGTAGCTGGCAAGCAGATTAGGAAGCTTGTGCAAAACAGGACATACCTGTCCCTTGCGTAACTGCCAGCCCGGACCACAAAGAGCTCCTCTCTCCTTCCACAGCTTCCCGAAGCTCTTAACACTACTGAGTGCTCTTACCTCCATACACCTTGTTGCTTTAGTTTCTGATTTCCTACTTTTTCCTCAATAAATAAAATTAAAAAAAAAAAAAAATGAGATCAAATCAAATATTGTACGACAAATTAACCAACAGAAGTTTCTACGTACAGTGAGCAAACAGTTTTATTATATTAACACTGCAGAAGTACTCCCCTAGCTGAGTATGCCACTTCCACACTTAGGCGTTGCAATCAAGGACTTTATACACAGCAGTTATCTACACTGAGATGTTAGACATCTTTGCATCCAGAAAAGCCTTGATTTCAAGTAAAAAAAAAAAAAAGTCAAAGCCTTCTGGTAGGAATTTTTAGAAATTTCTATCAGACCGTGCTGTATTTGAGTCAGAGATTGCATCTCTCCAGGGCAAATGGATTGAGTCCAAATATATTAATGCATAAGCAAATCATTTTGTTAAGCAATATATGAAGATAGATATGAATGTACAATGCCTCTAATAAGAATGACTGCTGCAGCACAAACAGTTTTTGCAGGGAGCATTGTGAGAAATATTTCTGTTATACTGAGAGGTGTGGGGATGAGGCACCAGGATATTGAAGTGTTTTTGTTTCATTTTTTAAAGCATTTAAATGTTAACACTTATTTGGCTTGGATGGCAACAAAAGAAAAATTATACAGAATTATTGTTTTTCAGCAGAATCATAGGAATTGATGTTACAGTATAAAATGAACTGCCTTAAGCCTCTCTCATGGTGAAGATTTACTCCAGCTCGTCAGAAGCAATGAGATAATATTTTTGTCATTTCAAGGCTGTATACAGAACAACAGCACTACGATTAAGACCCAGCTACCTAACAGCTGCTCTGCATCAACCATCAGCAAGCAGGCCATTAGTCAGCAACAAACAGGCTACAAACCCATTTTTCACTGGGGTCTTACACTAATGCACCTTACTTTTCTGTTTCCAGGGAAATAAATTTACTTGCTGTTTCATTCAGCTACTGTGCTGAATACATGAATACACACAGATTTAAACAGCTTAGTAGCGTGACCAAGCCTTCAAGAATTTATGTCCTCATGATCTGAGCAATATTCTCACTCCATAGTCACATCTGAAAATTATACCACTATGCCTCACGGCAGTAGAGTGACTACAGCAGCCAGACAAGGGCCAGTTTTTAAAGCCTCAAGTTTCAGAAACCTGTTGAGAACCCACAACCCTTGTTTGGCCAGCTAGCTCACTGTGTTACTATTTGAGTACTGTTGTGCTTGGTCCAGCTGGATTGCAGCTAACTAGTGATATGCCTTCTGAACATAGCAGCACCATACCCTTAGGCTCCTAGGACCTTTAGGAAGAAGGTCCACACACTCCAAGCCAAACAAGCTATTTCTGTGATACACAAAATGGATGACAATGTACCCGCAGCAGCAAAATGCTGGTTTAAAACCTGTCTTCAGCAAAGAGATGCTTACTGATAGCTTCCACACTCATTCCTAAAATGTTGTGCTGCTCAAATCGTATTTCAAAAGTGCTTCACACATAAAACTGCCTTAGGATAAGAACGAGAAAGCACGCACAGGGAAGAGGGACAGTAGGTGGGGGAGGAGAAGAAAACAGTGAACGATTACGTAACAGCTTTTTTTTTGCTTCAGGAAGCAATTGGTCTCTCATTTTTCCTCCCTGCTTTATTACAGTTTTCTGTCCTCTCTCACTGCATTACAGGGACTGAAAGCATACAGAACATGTTGTCAATTTAACAGCTGCAACAAATAGCATGGAAGAAGTTAGGGGCATCTTTTAGGTTCCAACAACAGATATATATTAACATAAGTACAGAAAAATAAAACTGTCAATCTAAATACTACTCCAGCATCTTGTATGTGCACAGACCTCGTATGCACAGCTAGCTAAAAAGACAGACATGCTCCTTTACCTATAAACCAGTTTGAGCAGACTGCAACAGTGCAGAATTTAAACTGTCCTTAAATACGTGCAGCAAAACCAGCAGAAGATGAAACCTCTATGCATCAGAGGAGACAACGCAGGGCTAAGCAGCTGCTAAAAGATCAATAAACAGCTCTGTCAACAAAACAGTAACAACACCAACACACAGAAACCCAACCTCATAGCAATGGAAAACCTACGGGGCTGCACTGTGTATAATGTTGCCTTTGCAGTTTCTTCATTTTCCCCCACCCATCCTCATTCCTGGGACTGTGCACCGGTCTGGTTGCTACTGCTCTGCCATCTGTTTTCCGTCTGCAACACTCCAATTGCAATGCAAAGTTGTACAACTGATGCCATCGCCTGGCAGAACCCGGTACATCACTCCGTGACAGCCATTGTAATGTAAATACGTTGGCAACTTACAGCGGACAAAAACGGTACGTTTCTACTGTTGACAGACCTGGTGTGTTCACTGAAACACTGCAGATTTTCAATATATCATGCCAGCAGCATATCCAGGAGTAATACTGCAAACAGGTGACTTTTAAACTCCACAGGAGAAACCACAGAATTGGCAGAGAAAAGAGGACATAGCAGAAGACAATGGATGAAACTGAAGACTGCACAAAGCTACTAAGGATCCCCATTTGAGACACTGTTAAACATGCCACATAATTGAGGCAAATTACTAAGAAAACTATTACATCTTAAGATGCTGAAATGCGTTACCTTCATTTCATAAACATGTACAAATCTTTTTTAAAAAGCATTAATCTTTTTAACTGGATATTTTAATTAAGCAATTTGGTACAGCAGTTTTCATTCCTATAGCATTCCAAGGACATGAGTCATCTGATTAAGAAGATTCCAGGACAGCAGCAATTGTGAGTGAATCAAGTCAGCCATTTTGTGTAAGCATCAGTTCTGATGCACATATCAGCGCAGATTTACAAGAAAGAAGATTTTCTAGTTGTGGTAATGCATAACATTGCCTCTCCTCGCTACCTGGAACAAACAAAGCAGCCATTCTTTGGTATGGTGAGGGTCAGGCAGAGAACTGAACTTAATGCTCCTTCAATCTTCTCCAGCTGTCCTGCATGACAACCTATGCAGGTTGAAATGTACAGCTGTACAAACTCTAGCGACTCTGAAGAGCTGAGAGCAGGTGCCTAATACTTCCATTCCTTTGCAGATCCAGGGCCTTGCTGCATCTATTTCTTTATATCTAACAAGTGACAGAAAAAGAACGCTTTTAATTGAAGCCATATACTGCTGTAAGTAAGGACAGGCTGAAGAATTGTGCCCATGTGAACCAAATGAGGCTCAACAAGGCCAAATGCAAGGCACTGCACTTGGGCCAGGGCAATCCCAGGTATTTATATAGACTCCTTGAGAGCAACCCTGTGGAGAAGGACTTGGGGTCCTGGTGGACAAGAAGATGGACGTGAACCAGCAGTGTGAGCTTGCAGCCCAGATGTGGCTCTGGGCAGCCTGGTCTAGTGGCCAGCAACCCTGCACATGGCAGGGAGGTTAAAACTAGATGATCTTTGAGGTCCTTTCCAACCCAGACCACTCTACGATTTTAAGTAAGACATCTTTATGTCTTTAAGATGCACTGTGCCAGGCAGTTAACCATGGAAAACCTCTGGATCACAGCTATGAGAACACTACACAAGAACTGCAGTGCCACAGTAATTCTTACTCCGGAGAAAGCAGCATTGTAGAGAAGTTATAAGGCAGCACCCTGCAGAACGTGGCACCTACTACATGCCAGAGGACTTCCCAGCCTTAGAAGGGGGATCATGTGCTACAGAAAAGAGTTTGATGCAAGAACTGTGTTCACAAAGCAGCATGACAAAACAAGGTGCTTAAAAAATTTTACCGCTAACAGACTACCCTCGAAAGCCTTTAGAAGGTTGAAAGAACTTCTAATGTGAAAATGGACTCTAAAGAAAGTAAAACTGAAAGAAGATAATTTAGACTAGATTCACACAGCATCGAGAAGCACACAAAAAGAGCCCTTCAAAACACAGCACTAGAGAAAAAAAGTTTTTCTCCTCCAGCTCTCATAACTTTCACTATTTGCTTTTTGATCTTCTGTCCTCTAACTCTTCTTTCAAGGTTAGACTTGTTTTTGAAATTTCTTATTTCAGCAGCATTAAGAGCTCCTCTATCACTCACTTGCCATTTAAACCCAGAGACAGCCAGCTAACCTCCTTGTTTCCTAATGTAATGCCTGGCAACAGCAGTCTTTGTATTCCTGAGACCAGGAAGAGCCAAAGGAAGTTAAAACAAACCCTTGCTTTAAGTGGTGGACCCTGGCAAGATGAAGGTTAGGCGTTGTGACAGAGTTCTTACAAGAAATTGCATTGCACTTGGAGTCAAATCCAACAAGCCTCACTGGATACGACTAGTTATCTGCCCACAGTCCTGAACAAGTTTCTCTTATTACTTTGAATTTTTGCCCAGCATGCAGCTTTCAACCAAGGATAAAGGACAAGGGGATGCATGTAACAACTTGTACTGTGTATGAACAAGTATTTGGGCATCATGGTCTGCAGTAAGGTACATTGAGTGACTGCCTCCAGGCAGATCACATACATGCTGAAACGTGCTTTAACTTCCAAGACAATTAGCCAACAACAGAGAATACCTTCACAACACTCTGTATTCTAATGCTGCCATGACTCTGCAGCATATATGCTAATTGGATGAGAACACCTCACATGTAAAAATATCATTCCACAAGCATACAACACCAGCATTTGTCCTTATTATTTATTAATGTCTGTACACAATTAAAAAGTAGAAAAATTATCTTTGTGAAGAAATACAAACCTACTAGTTTCATAGGTTTTCCCAGTTATATACATATCTTCATAAACTTCTGGTAAACGTTTACTCTGAAAGTAGAACATTCCAAAAACTTGTAGAGGATCCTCCAATAGGATCTCTACTACATTCAGCTGAATATAGGTTATGTAAACGTGGATCAGTCTGCTCTTCGTCAACCCCGTGCAGCACAGGGGCCCAAGAACACAGCAAAAGATTCCACTGTTCCTTTTTTAAATGACCCACTTCTTGGTCAATACACAAGGAAGTCACATTTAAACCATACAGAAAAAATCCAAAACAACCAAAACCAAAAGAACTTCTTACATTGACATAATAAATATGTAGCTATTCAGAAATGATATTTAGGAGTCTTTTAAAATATTGCTTCCTGTTAGATCTTTGAAATACTTGAATTTTGAAGAAGTTGCAGAAAAATATCTCTTTCAAAGAAGAAACACAAAGCATCAAGACTTATTGTTTGTTTTCACTTTCCTTCTTGCATCCTTATGTTTCTTCCGGCATTCCTGAAAATATTTCAATTTTAACACAGCATTATCAGAAGTTGTCAGTTCACCCCCTTGTTTCAAACTGCTTTTTTTCCATGCAGTTAATTAACCAGCCCTGTGCAATACAGGCTTTCAATAACTTATCCAACTACATACAATAACATGAAGTTACAGGTTAAAAAAACAATTTAGCTTCCTGATATGACAAAGCTTGTCTTTCTGAAGTTCCCAAGTTTATCTTTACCGCAAATAAGGCAAATAAACAGCCCCATTCCATTCTCATGCTGAGATTTCAGCTATAGTTTTTCGAAAAGGTTGTTTAAAATACTCACCTCTAGTAATAATCTACGCCTGTCTTCCCAGCTATCTTTTTCTTCATTGAGGTTAACTGATCTGCAAAATAACTTGGGTCCCTCTGCACAGAACAAATTAATATGGTTAAAGCCATTGGAATATGGTAACACTTCTTAAGTCTCATGCAAAACAGTGAGAGTTAAAAATCAGATCATCTTCTGCATAGATAACTCACAACCCATAACTCCACCACACAGCTGACTAAAACAGGTTTCATTCATTGCAGCTTTGCATGGTATGAAAAATGAAGGGCAGCTGTAGCTTTCCTTACTACACTGAAATACAAATTGCAGCAAAGCAGCAATCCTTACATTAAGCTTAGCACTGTGATTCTGTGTCTACCAAGAGAACCTATGCCTGCTATGAACTCGGAGTACTGTAAATCAGATACATAGACCAGGTTACAATACAACAACTGCATTAGGTACACAGTAACTTTTGTATGCTTTTCTTTAAATCAATCTATAACTTCTCTCAGAAAATGAACATTAATTAAAATTGCCCTAATAATCACTTCTATAAGATATCAGAACCAACTCCACTCTTTTTCTACTATGGGATTCATTACATTCACAGGAAAGAACACACCACATTACTTAGTACCAAGAACCATATGGGTGTATATGGCTGATAAGCATATTGAATATTCCTAGTAAGAACTGAAGCATGGAAAAAAAAGATCATATAGATGCCTGAAAGGAACCAAAGATCTAGCTAGTTTACCAAGTGACATTTGTAAGCTCTAAAAGATCAGCAAAAAATTAGGCAGTGATCTAAAAATAAGAGCGCAAGGTAACAGCTGCAGTTTCTGTTGGGAAGCACTACCACAACCCACAGCACAGGAGATGACTGAAAGTTGTGATTTTTTTTTGTCTTAACATCTCATCTGTATTTAAGTTAGAAACCATTAATTAATTAACCAGGCAATCTTTTTCCCTCTTCAGTTGCAGTAAAGAGACTGGAAGGGAGAGAAAAGGTGAATAAACTCTGTTTCACCTCTTAATCGTTCATCGTCTTTGGAGAAGAAGAAAAACCTTGCACTTCCTGATTGTGGTAAAGGGAGAAACCTAGAAAAACACAAAGTGTTAACACCATAGAATTTAGTATCAAGTTCCATTAGCATATATTAAAGCTGCAGTATTTCAGAGAATAGCAGTACTGAAGAACAACAGTGCTCCACAGTAACCAAATATAGCCTTCTGGATAGAAATACTGAAGAACACTTGACATTATTTGACTTGGCCAAAACCAGTACCCAGTTAAATATCATGCAATCTACTAGAAACTCTATTTTAATATTTAACTTCAAATCAAGTCTGATAGCAACATCTTTTAATATTATGTTCTGTGCAGTAAGGAGTGGTTTCTGTTAAAAAAGACTTTTCTTGGTTAAGGATGCACAGTGAAGGTTGTTAGTTACCCATGCTTATACTTGCTGCTATTAAAATTCACCCAGCATCAGTTCCTACCAAGAAGACAACAAATACAAAGAGAACTTGCATTTCTTTCTCTCTTTCACTTTCTGTTGCCTCTGGTTCATCATCATCCTCAGAGCTACTGTCCTGGAAACGTGGATCTTCTTGCCATTTGACTTTCATAGGCTTTATTGCTTCAAATACATAAGGCTCTGCAATAATAGCACAAGAACCAGATTACTCTTTTCCTTGCCAGTAGACTTCTACTCAAGAGCTAAATAGTTATATTGGAGAATAACAGACTTGAACAGTACAAAAACTCCCTTCATATACTTTCTATGACCCTAAGGGCAAGTATGAATATAGCTTGCTTTTTCACATGTTACAAAGCCATCCTCAAAGCGTATCCTAGTATCAAATACTGCACAGGAAAAAAACACAGAAGTTCCTTTGAAGCCCACTGTTAGTGTCCACAGTTCTGATCAGGTTGTTCTGACAAAACAGTTAGTATTAACTGAGTTGGGAGTAGTTCCACCTATTCAAATTTTCAGCCTGTAATAAATGGAATATAAACTTCCTTTCAGTGTCTTAGAAAGGTTCTGTGTGACAGGACTCATTACTTTGCTATTTTCACATACATGCTCCTGCCTAAAAAATACACAGCCTCTTGCTAGCAGCTCAGTTTACATGTGATAACTGACACGTGCACCTGAGCACTTACTAATCCCCTTAGCCAGAAGTTCTGAGGTTAGAGGTACCCTCTACTTATAGTACGTAAGCACAGTATCTGTGCAGACAGAAAAGAGAAGATGGTTCTTCCTTATACAGCCCCCCAGCAACATGAAGCCATTTCCAAACCCAGCAGTAGACAGACTATAAAACAAACATTTTATTCCAGTGAAAACTCAGTAAGTTCTAATTTGAACAAAGAGTATTCACGGGGAAGAGAGCAAGTTTAAATGATCCACAAAACACTTATAATTTGTGCTGCAAAAGCCATTCTATTTGTGTTCTCCCATCAAGGCTTTCACATGTCATACATGGTCTTTTGGAAGTCAGGTTGAACAAAACAACAAAAACCACTGGAGCAACCAAGGTATGTGAAACGGGGACAGACTTGTCTTTTTGTTTTGTGTCAACACAGTAGCTTGCACAGCTGCCCCACAGTGCTACATAAGATTTTTAATCAATACAAGCCAATAAACAGATAACACAAGATAGTGCTTAAAGTGATTCTCATTGCTAGGAAGCCTGTGAACTCTGGATGCAGCCTGTGGTCAAGTAATTTCCTCTTTGCTCTAGTGAGCTCTTGTTGCTACACTGAAACCCTACTGTTTCAGAATGTTACTGAACTAATAGTACTTCTCAAGGCTGTGTTATTTTTTCCTGTTTGTTTCAGTCATCTTCACAGTCCTACTCAGTAAGTGACTTGATTTCATTTTTTTTATCTTTATCATATAATACTGATTTCCCTTAGATTAGGACTTCTTCTGTTTTATTAACTAGATAACACGTGTTACTGAGTTTAAATTTTTCTGTAATTACAATTAAACACATTTTAAAATGTTCATGGATCTCAGGGGCACACTTAAGGACTTCTGCTTGTAATAATCCCTTAATTAACAATTTATTAAGTCCTGCTGGTTACATGAAACCTGATTTGACTAATGTATCTCTGTTCCTGTTAATTAAAAAAAAAAATAATCAGTGGACAATAATTTTTCTCATTACTGTTCAAAGAATAACTACAGAGTAGTTCCTTCTCACAAGGTTATCCCTCAACACCACCCCTTATAAAATTCCAGGGATGCAAATATGATTAACTGCAATTAAACTACAGAGATCTTAGTAAGAGAAGACCACAATGATTTTGCTCAGTTAGTGACTTTATCTTCTGAAAACTCCCTGGTTTCTGAAATTAAAATATGCAGTATAACTCCACAGTGTCTGGAATAATCAGCTCATGAGAAACAGCACTCTTCCTACGTATGTTCTACTGTTACCTTCTTTTACATCAGACTGATCCTTGTCATCAAAGAAGGAAAATCTGAAATCACTAGAATCCTGAGCTGTGTTACTCTCAGCATCAGGCCCCAGATGGTCATGTGGAGTTGATTCCTCTGCTTCATCTTTGTCCCAGGATATTTCTTCTGGCTTTTTTGATTTGTTCTTTGAAGATCCAAACAGCTCCTTCAGATCAACAGCAATGTCACAGTATATTTCTTTAGACACTTCAGGCAGCTTCTCACTCTCTTCTTTCTTCTTCTTCCTTTTAGCCTTGCTGAAATCAGAATGTCAATTAAAAAAAAAGATAAACGAACACCACAGTGCTTCTCCTCTTTCTCAGCAATTCCAGACTCTGGCAATAGGACATCCCAGGGTCTACAGGACATCATGGGCATCCTGTATGTTCAGTTTCTAATCCATTTGTTTTCACCTCACACAAATTGCTACCCTTTGAAGGTAAGCAATGGGGGAACGCCTCAGGTTTGAATCCATGAAAAGACAGCAGCAATTCTACTCTGCAATGAATGGCACTCTGAATCTCCTTTTAATACATGATAATATCTAATTTAAATATAAGTGTTCATATCATGTTCTATTCCTGAAAAAAACCTGTTAGGAGCCAATGCTTTCTGTCCACAGATCTGCAAATCCCAAAGCCCAGAACTTGAAACCTGAAGGTGAAAAAGGGGGACAGAAAATAGCACATAAAGAAAAGATAGATTAAAAAGACAACACATTACTTTGAGTTTCTACTGGTCATAATCTTTATCTTAGTAGTATCATGTGAACTTAAAGAAATAAAGAGCTGTCTGCATAGTATCAAACAAATCAGTCACTGTTTTTGAAAGCCAGCCTTCAAGGGAAAGAAACATCACAGCAGTTACCAAACTGAAATAATACCTCTCTTTTTCTATAGCTTTTGGTTTCTTCTCAAAAACTGCATGATCTTGCCTCGTGGGATCGTAGCGGAGAGCATTAATATCCCTGTAAAGATAGAGTGAAAACAACATAGAACAACCCATGTGACATTAAAATATCCAACTCAAAGTTACCCTAAAACTTTAAAATTTACTTCTTCACCAGAAAAGCTCAGAAAAAATAAAGAAAAATTACACACAATTGGCTTTAGTCGAGTTTTTGTATTGAACATAAAACAGGCTTCAAGTTGTGCATCATAAAGTTCTACTAAACATGTACATCTCCTAAAAGATAAGCAGGCATAGATATATGGATACATATTTATCTATAGATAAACCAGCAGCAAATTTTTCATGTTGACAAATAATCAATCTGAGGGGAGGGAAAAGAAATAAAATGAAGACTTTCAACTATGAAAATCAGAAGTTTAGACTGACCACAATACTAGTGTGGAAAAAACTATGCTGCTTACAACACAGGTTGAGTGCCTCTAAGTGAGTACATACCCACTTACTATCATTAATTGAGCATTAGAGAAAAACAATTCCCAAAAGAATTTCCTGAAACAATCTCTGGGGTTGCACAGGTATTTCCTCCTGTAACAAGCAGGAAGATCAACAGAATGGAACAGTATTACAAGACATACAATGGCAAGGGAACTAGCACAACAGAAAGGTGTTAGAAACAAAAATGCTCCCTCATTTCTGAAGATCTAGGCTCATAAGGAAAATGCCACAAGAAAAGGATCCCCAACCAGACATCCTTCCCCAGTGGCAGTCAGCCCTTCAATGAGCTCTAAGAGAGGCACAGCCAGGCTCCACCCCTTCCTGTCTCACAGCTGAATTCCCTTCACCTGCACTCCCAGTGCTGACTGGGTCTTTTCCCCAGGTGCTCAATCAGTGGTTCAGGCTGACTCAGAAGTCACCATACACCTCCTGTGCTTAGTTTTTAGAAAATAAAACTTGCACAGTAGTCAAACAAATAAGTGTGACTGTGCAGCAGTGGAATGGTACTTAGCAGTTAGCAGTCAATTGCTGCAACTCCAATGACAACTGTCTGTAAAAGGTTCCTAACTGCACATCACTACACTTAATATTGTTAACTTCTACCATTGCAGTTCATGGCTGTGTGCAAGAAATTCCTAACCAAATGGAGAAAAAAATCTCCACTAGAAACTTTATGTTAATACCTTGAAAGAAGGACACTTACCTTACATCTCACATGCAGTCCAGAGAAAACAATAACCTTATTAATTCCTATGGAAGTAACAATCTAATCAGTGCCTAGCTCACAGTTCTTTGTCTAGCTTGTTTATGTTTGCCCCTGTAGGGAACAGGTGAAGACTAATTAAGATATTAAGTCTCATTCCCAACAATCCAATCATATAAAATTTACCGGAAGAACCTTAAGTACGTACTTGAATTTCTTAGCATTTATGGCCATTTTAGTTGTTTTTGATTGCTCCAGGTCAATATTCAATAGACTTCCCAGGATTTGCAGATTTTTCTTTTTCTCTGCAGCAAACTCTTCTTCTTCCTCATCTGCCTCCATTGTATTGGTTTCTCCTAAATAATAAACAAACAAATAATGTTCCCTCCCAAATTATGACCAGAGTAAGACTGTAACTCTTAATGTGTAACACTACTACCCATAGTAGAGCTCATGCAAATAGGCAAGCTGCTTTCCTAATTATAAAGCTAATTAGAGGCTTTCCTCCTTGTTACGCAGCTAGTATGACTACAGATATTATGGACCCCTATTTCACGTGGAAATCAGACAAGTTTTAAAAAAAGTGAGCAGAGTAAGTAATTATGCAACTTTTGTTTGATTGTCTTTGGCATTTTTCAGCTTTTCTGCCTTCTAATATATAAACACATAATGGCCTCAAGTTGTTCCAGGGGAGACCCAGGTTGGACGTCAGGGAAAATTTCTTCTCCCAGAAAATGCTCTGGGAGGGCTGCACACAGAGGGATTTGAGTCACCACCCTTGGAGGTGCTCAAGAAACATTAGGTGTTGTAATAAGGAAAATGCTTTAGTAGGGAAATGGCAGTGGTAGGAGGACAGTTGGACTGGGTGATCTTGGAGGTCTTCTCCAGCCTTGGGGGTTCTGTGATTTTACCTCAAAGTTATCTTTCTTTCTAAGACTGCTAAATCAATGGAGTGCAAGCCGACTACAAAACAAAGAGCTGAAATGAATGTAAAAATCAAGAAGTTTATATTAGTTAAGTCATCCCTTATCCTATGAAAAATATGGGTAAATGGTATCATCCTGCCTTAAAAAGATCACTTCAAACATTGATTTACCAGCCAAGTTAATACCTTGGTGAGCTACTGAAATGTGTTTGCAACATGTTTTTGAAAAAACACAGCGACCAATACACAGTAAGTACAGCTAGGTTATTTTCTGAGAACTGACCAGAGAAGCAAAAATAGTTTGTCTGTTGCTTCAAGCATCCAAAAGTAAGGCTCCATTATATAGCCCTACTACTATTATTGCCTAGGAAACAAGAACAAGCTTACCCTCTTCTTCACTCTCACTTTCAAGGAATCGAGCATCCATGCGAAATCTTTCATCTGTGCCAAACCGCGATTGCAAATTTAGCAGCTAAATAAAAAGAAATTCCATTAAGTGCTGGAGAAGCAATCACCAACACATCATAACTTCTTATTTCCAACACTCTGTTGTTACACACTGACAATCTTCAGCTTGATGCCTTTTTCAGAAATTTCTCCATATTCAAAAATGGCAACGCCTGTGATTTCTCCTCACCTCCCCCCCCAACACGCATTACTTCCTGCACGGCCGTTGTTCTCTCTGGAGGAGACAATCTCATGGTAGCTTTGTCAAAATCATAGTGCACACACACACAAGGCTACACATTACACACTTCTGAGGTGGCATTAAGGTTATTTATGAGAAAGTGAAGTCATTAATAGCTTCACTCACTTTTTCACCAGCTTTGCCTTCAAACTGTGGTTTAATTTTGAATCTCTCGTCATCTGTTTCATCTTGATCATCTTCGCTGCTTTCAAAGAGCCTTCTAGAAGATTTAGGATCATGTTCCTTCTTTATTAAAAAAAGAAAAACACAGAAAAGGAGCCATTTTCAAAAGTTTGAGAAAATAAGTCAGCATTAACTTTCTTCGTGTGCTTTCCAACATACCTGAGAAAATCCACATAAAAATTATCTCAGGTTTTACAATATGAGCTAGCTGTAAAATTCCAGCTTCCTGATTATAGAAAGGAAGATCAACATTAAAATATCAATGTCTAAAACCCTTCTGAACAAGTCTCATTCACAGAACATAGTTTAAGTCAGTGGATAAATATGAACTGCAGAAAAGGTAAGCACTCCACAACTTCAAAACACAATTTCTTTGGACTCAAACATCACTTTATAAAACAAGACTCTGCATGAATAAAGATTCTTCGTCCACTGTGCTGGAAAGAGCAACAAGCCTTCCCACAATAGCGAAGCCAAAACCTTCCCTTCCTGTGACCAAAAGCAGAGAAATTCCAAACTAAATAATTATGCCTTGTAAGCTAAAAAATTACATCTTCTTTTTGTTTTTAAATCACAGTTAAAACACCTTGCATACAGATCAGTATCTCCTTACAAATTCTCCAGCATCCCCAGCTTTCACAGATGAATCATATACTCTTCGAAATTTGCTTCATGTTAGCTAGAATAGAATCACTCTAATTAATTGAAATATTTATTGTTTAAATTTTCCTTTCACTAATCTATGAAAAATAGCCTTCAAAGTAAAAGCTCCAGTCCCATCAATATGGAATTGACTCAAAGAATGCTAGAGTTCCTTCTAGCAACACTTACTACTCCATGCATATCTTCCAAACTCTCATCTTGCTTCAATGTTTCTTCCACTTCAGCTTCACTTTCCACATCTGAATTGAATATGATGTGTTTATGCTTGCTTGTTGGCTGGCTATCCTACATAATAAAATAGGCAGGTTAACAGTAAATGTTCAGCACAGTCACACAGAAGTATCTTGGACACATTTCTATGAGAGTAAAGGAAGAATCCAGCACACCTTTTGCATTCTCGAGATATCCCAGGAATTAGGCATGCAACATTTTATGCATACTACAAGAACAAAAACTGAAATATAATCAAGAATTACATAAGCTTGCAAAATATCTTGAATTTTATATATAAATTATACATACGTATATTTTCCCCTTTTGCTTTACTGCCCGTTATTCAGATAAGACACAAGTGCAATTACCAAATTGGAAAGAGCTCCTTGAATGAGTTTCTTCTGTAATTGCCTTTCTTTCTGTCTCTCTTCCAGAGCTGCCAGCCTCTTCTGGTTATCCTGCAATTGCTTTTTTGTATCAGATTCCTTTGAAGCAGAACCTTGAAGTTCTTTATCATCCACCAGCCTCATCTTCCTATTTGCACATTGCTTAACTTCACATTCTGAACTTGTGCTGCTTACATCTCTTTTCATTTTTTTTGAAAGCAGTTTTGGGCTTTTCAGTTGTTGTTTTACATGTCTCTGTGACATGGCAGCATTACCACCCATGTCACTGCTCTCACCTTCACTTTCATCAGTGCAAGGAACAGTATCTCCGTACTCTGAATTCTGCTCACCTTGCAGAGAATTTGTCTTCGTGTTCTTTCCTTGTAAATGTGGCCCACAAACATTCTTATCTGCTAAGGAGGCAGCATCTGACAACTCGTTGTGCTGTTCACAATGTATATTTTGTTTCTTTTTAGTGCTGACTTCAAGAGAATAAAACGGATGGTTCTCAGATTGCCCTTCAGGTGACTTCTCCCCACAAAAAGGAAGAGAAGCTTCGAAACCTGAACTTTCTACAGATCTCTTTGTTAAATCAGTGCTGTCCTTAGTTGACTCATTACAAAGGGATCCCATTCCTCTGAAGGGCTGGAATTTCAAACATGAATTATTTCGTCCCTTGGAGCTTTCCTCATCAGCATCCTCCTCCCCATCTAAAATGGCAGCAAGTATATCTTCAGGACAGATGCATTTTTTTTTAACTGCAGGAGAAATTTTAGAATGTTTTGGCTTATGTACAACATTGCCTTTAGCACCTTCTTTAATGCTGCACTCACTAGAACTCTGTGTACTACTGAATTCTTCCACTGACGTCTCAGATTTTTCAGCAGCCAATGCTTTTAGGTCATCTAATGTAAGGTCTAGACGATAACAGTTTTGCATCATGGATTCATAATCGGAACTCATTTCAGACTCTTCTTCCTCAGACTCTGAATAAGAGCTCTCACTATAACTTGCTTTTGCTGTACTATTCCCTGCTGTACTCGACAAGGCAGAAATACTAGGTTTTCTCATTTTCCCTTTGCTTTCAACACATTCTTCTCTTAATTTGTGAGTTTTCAGTGAGGAGTCATTTACCAAATCACATTTCTCACTAGATAACATTTGTTTATTTTCCACCTTCACCTGCTTAGCGTCTTCTAAAACCACAGTTTTTGTGCTACTCAGACCTGGGCCTTTACTCTCAGCAATAATCTCATCTGTATCCGCTGAGTCATAACCATTGTCCCAGTCCATAGTCCCTCTCTCTTTACTGTTTCCTTTGACAACCTTCTTCACGCCGTCTCGGCTGCCTAAGGACCAGTGAGTATTGTATTTTAACTCAAAATTATCTCCAACAATTTCCAGGTGGTCACTTTCAGTCTCAGCATTTTTAGTTTGCTCTTTTTCCATCTTCTTCATCATCATTGCTCTGATTTCCTCTTCGGAATCAGTGTCACTGTCAGAAGCACGCATTCTCTTATTTGGAAACACAACTCTAGAAACGCTGTTTTTATCCAATAGCAAACTTTGCCCTGATATATTACTATTAAGACTGCTTGGAGGTAATTCTGACTTCTCATTGGATTTGGTTTTCAATCTTTGATCCAGCTGTGATGAGCTTATGTTTCTCAAATGTGACTGACACCCAGAAGGCAGCACTTCCACTCCATTCACATCCTGTCTGCCCAGCTGCCTCAGTTTTTTAGGTTGCTCCTTAGTCACAGGGAACTCCCCTTGTCGCTTCTTGCTTATGCTGTCCTCTTTCTCTTCCAAATGCCAGGTAAGCTTGGATACAGGAACTACATGTGTCAAGTCTTCCTCCAGCTTTCTAAGGTTGTGGCAATATTTTGATGGGTCATACTTCACAATGTTCACGTGAATTAAGGAATAAAAGCAACGTGATCCTTTACGCAAGCAGAATTCTCATCTCTACAAACTAAATTCTAAGGGCAAGGACGAGGAATGCTGTGACAGCATGCCTTTAAACAAAGGCCTCGCAGTCTAAGGAAGTTGTTCAAAACACACAAAACTTGCTACATTTACTTAAAGGACTCAGTAAATCAAACTTGCCATAGCAGTCAATATGAAGACCATTTAGCAAACATATATTTACCATTAAGATGAAAGAAAGAAGGGAATTGTATCTATGTCCAACCAAAACAAAAAGGATATTTTATTTTTCTGTTGATTCCTAAGGCGAAGGATAGGTAGGACTCTGCCAAATTTACCCACGATCCAATTCTAAAAGAAAAATTAGCATGAAAAAAGTAAAGAAAAGAATTCTTGCATAAAAGATTCATTACAAAAATGTCAAGGACTTGTAAGGTATTTCCTCAGACTACTTTTTAAAAGTTAGATGATCACATTTCACACGTTTCTTTACCTACAGCATAAACGAATGCAATATGAATGTAATAAGTTTGGGCACAATGCTATTTCTTTGTTTTAATTCTCCAGACAGCTACTCCCCCATACCTTATGGTCTGGCACCTCTGTACCTGGTACTGCTCTCATATGAAAGTCTACAACACCAGCCTTTTTCAGTGATTCTAGAAGAACTGTTTCATCATTTCTCTGTGGCTTTTCTTTCTGCAGCTTTGCTTCCTCTCTCTCCATGGCAAGCCTGTATCAAAAAGTACACAACATATGTAAAAAGATTTGCCTCTGTGTTAGATCATAACTGGCAGCAACCCTTCCCACAGAAGGAATTAACACTATTCTGATTATAGCTAAGCTTTAAGGGAATAACAGTGGCAAAAAGATTGTGCTATCAAGTATGTGTCACCAGCCCACCAACATCAATAAAAATTAGAAAGATTAGGAGCATAGCAGATGCCTAAAGCACTGCCATAATATTACAAGTTAAACAGAAAAAGGGAACATCAGTAAAAAATTTGTCGATTGATTTTTACCTGTGTAAAAAGCTTTCTTTGGCAAATTCAATTTGCAGTGTCCTCCCTCCCCATTTGGTTTTATTTAAAATTGATACGCCTTTAAAAGAAGAAGACTGGAAATTAATATTTTCTACATTAAAAGATACACGCTGAACTTAACAATGTTCCCTTCTGTGCATGAAAAGTCCAATATCCTACACTTCACAACGTCTACATTCAAAATTAAGGTTCTGACTTGGAACGTGCTCTTTGGCTCTGTATGGATCAGTTCAAACACAGATGTTAAAATTCAGGTACACACACTCTGAAGTTTCTGTGCTGCTGTCAGAGAAACTCTTTGGTAATTAACATCCTGGTTTTTTTTGAAAAATATAGTTAACGAGCAAGGAAAACAACTTGGAACTTAAGGAATCAAAGTAACAAGGGCTGGACTATCTTTTAACTAATCTCAAAGAGCTTTCCTATTCCTAATAGCAATGCTTCCTAAATAAAACACCAAGTCACCAGTGCTGCTTCTTCAGGTATAGTTCTTGCCATCTGGTATTTTGCTGCTACCTATTACATGTAATTTCATAACTTTGAAATTCAACTATTCTGGAATTTGTGTAACAGTCAGAACACAAGAATGTTTACATGAACTCTCTTCTGGGTTTCCTCTCATTGGAAGTCCCTTCTAATGGTTTATGGCTCTGAAGGAAGTGGTTGAAGCACTTCCTATGTCTTTTGAAGAGCAAGAATAAACTCATAAATCACCTCTTCAGTTGCAAAGCAATTTTTTCAGCCTACTTATTTCCACATACCGAAAACTCTGGCAAAATATCTTTCAAAAAAACTGCAGCTTAAAGCAAACAAAATGCATATGATAACAGAATAAAACTAGGTCCACCTTTACCACGTCCTGCCTAGACAACATCAGATGTATCATGAATAATGTAACTTGGTTCAAGAACATGATTTATTAAAAATAAAAAAATTATATATATAGACACGTATACGTACTTACATTTTCTAAGATCTGTCTCAGAACTGCTGACAGTGATGTAAGCAAAAGTTTTCGTAGGGTTCCCTGCTCAATGATAAATATTTAATTAATTTCTACATACTTTCAGTATTTCCCTTAAAGCTGAAAATTACGTTATTTGCTGAAAATAAAGTGCCTCCGGAGCAAAAATCTTATTTCACATGTGAAAAACAATTCACTTTTAAAGGATGATGCAAAACTGTTACCCTGCTCATCTTTTCTGGTAATAATCTCTACATCCAAAACACGTCCAAACTTCCCAAATCTTTCTTGCAGTTCAGCCTTAGAAACTGTATGGCCAAGCCCTCCGACATACAGCCGTTTTGAAACTTGTTTCTTCTCCATATCGAGAGAGTCAAGCAGTCAAATCTGTTTGCCTGTAAAAAGATAGCAGCAGATCACTAGCACCTAAATGTCAGGGGTTAAGTCAATCACATCAAACACCAAATTATGAAAAAAAAAAAGCCATTCCATCAAAAGTTCTCCACAAAGAACCTTAGAGAAGAATGCTATGGGGATATGAGGAGAAGCTACAAATCTGTTAATCACACAGAATCACAGAATTGTAGGGGTTGGAAGGGACCTCCAGAGATCATCGAGTCCAACCCCCCTGCCAAAGCAGGTTCCCTACAGCAGGTCGCACAGGTCGGCATCCAGGCAGGATGTTAAGAAACAGAGGAGCTGAAGGTGAGCAACTGAGAGATTACGCAGGGCGTGGGAGCGAGCTGTGCCACCGCTCTGACACTCAACACATCCTCTTCTGGCTTAGCAAGTTCTCTACGGCAACAGCAGCAAGAACAAGGAAAGCCAAAGCACAAGGTCGTGCCTCTCACTCTGCAGCAGCCACCAGCGATCGCTCCTTCTTCAGATATAGAAAAAAGAAACGCGAGTAAAGGAAGATTTTCTTGGATAAAGGGACCCAGCTGATGGCGCTAGGTCATAAGCACTGATAAGATCCCCCCTCAGCCTTCTCTTCTCCAGGCTGACCAGCCTCTGGGCTCTCAGCCTCGCCTCATAAAGGAAACGCTAAACTAGAAGACGTGAAGAAAAAGAAAGAAACGCCACGGGCATTCGGGCGCCCGCAGCAGCACGGCGTGGAACGCACGAGGCACGCTCCGCACACCGCTCCGAACGGCCCCGCCACCCCCAGCCGCGAGCAGTAGGCTCCGAACGGCACCTCAGGGAATCTCAGGGCACCTCGGCACCACCACGCGCCGCCCCGCTTCCCGCCGCTGCCCCGACACACGGGCTCGACGCCGGGCCCAGGCGCTCCCCTCACCGCTACCGGGTTCCTGTTGGCGGCCGGGCGGGTTTGAGAGCAGCACGCAGCTCCGGGCCGGGGAATGGCGGGAGCTTTGGGCGCAACCAACGAGGAAAAAAAAAAGGTAGGGGAATTTTTCACGAGATGTAAGGGAGAAAATAAAACCGCAAACGCAAATATCTGGGTGAATAACACTTAATAACATCTACCTCGGATAACGGCCTTGGGACGCGTCCTTCGAGCTGCTCACCGGTTCCTCAGGGCAGCGGCTCTGAGCGGTGCCCCCCGCTGTGCTGGCGGCAGTGGTAGCGCCCGGGGCGCTGCTGGGCGCGCGCTTCGAAGCAGCGGTGGTGGCTGTGAGGGGCGGCTGAGCTCCCGGCGGCAACGCCTGCAGGCGCCGCTCCGTGCTGCCAGCCCGCTGAACGCGTTCCTGCCGCGTGAGCTGACGGTGCTGCTGATGTAAGCAGCTGACGACTTCAGGTAAAACTTTCTCCCGTCGCAACTGTTTTGTTCTTTGTTTTTGTTTCCAGAGGTTCTGCTGGTTACAGCCGTAGCGATCCTCAGTGCATTCTAGTTTTTCAAAGAGCAGACGAAACCCCAACCTTAAGACGTGCTAAAACGCACTTTTTAACTTCCTTTCGCTTCTGTTTCTCGTCCCAGCACAGAGCAGGTTCGTTTTCCTGGTAAATTAATGTATCAGGGTTGAGTTGCACAGCCCTTTGCATGGGCTGTGTCTAAGCCTGGCATTCTAGTCCCAGTATTTAAATTAAAAACCTTATTTGCTTTTTGATTTAGTCGTGTAAGGCGACTGTTCCTTGTGCCTGTCCACTGCTTTTTGCTCGTTAATGCTTCCGTGTTTGCTAAGAGCAGCTGTGCTCCATCCCTCAGTGCTCCTGGAGCACTGCTCAGATGCTGCCACTGACTGCTGGTTTCCGAGGTGAAATCACAGTTCAAGATTCTCAAAGAAATCCTGCTACGCTGCTTCCCTCTTTTTGCTTTGGTATCTGTCGGTTACTGTAGCAATCGGAAGGATCAGTGCAATAGAGTGGTGATGCAGGAGGTGTAATGACAAAGGGACCAACGCAATGGAAAGGTGTTAGAAAGAAGTGCTCACCCATCTCTGAAAATCTGGGCTCACAAGGAAAGGATCCCCAACCAGACATCCTTCCCCGTTAGCAGTCAGCCCTTCAATGAGCTCTAAGAGAAGCACAGCCAGGCTCCACCCCTTCCTGTCTCACAGCTAAATTCCCTTCACCTGTGCTTCTAAGGCTGACCGGGTCCTTTCCCCAGGTGCTCCATCAGTGGTTCAGGCTGTGCCTCAACAGTTCCCATACAGTTATGCAGTGATTTATGTCTTGCAAGTGATCTAAGATTTACATTTAGGCTCTATGGATTCTGTTGTTAAGGAATTAATGCAACAAAGCCATTTTTTTCCCCCCTAAGTTTTTACATACTTTGGAGAGTATTCTTAATTGTTGTTCATTTTTATTTTATTATTTCAAGACAGAGGTTTGTTCTTTGTCAGATTCTTGCTGGTACAATTGTTAGTATTGTTACATTCACAATTGTTGCATGGAAGAAGCTGCTGCTTCTCCCATGTTTTATCTACTTGTAGACCAGTAGCCTTATAATGGGGTTTCTTAGGAGTTTAAATAGGAATTATGTTGATGCCAAAGTACTGTTGTATGAAGATTGGAGTTCTGCTTGTCCTGAAGCCTTGTTCTGATTTCAGGCTGATGACAGAATTCCTGCTGAATTTAGTTGCTGAGTATCAAGGCTCACATATTAGTTTAATCTTCCATAGCAAACAGTGTTGCTTAATTCTACAAATTGATTACAGCAGTGTAAATCATTGTATTTGTCAGAGCTTCTCAGGAGATTTTAAAATGGTAAATATTCTTTAATTTTCAAAAGATGTGAGATACAATTGGATTGTTTCATGTTATGGCAGGAGAAATGTTGGCTAATGCCATATTTGTATTTTAAAATTAATTATTTGGGTAAATTTAATTGTGAAATTGATCCATTTTGGGGGAAGGTGAGACCTAACACGTACATTTGTTTTCCCAGTATCTTGCAGTGTGAGAAATGGATCGCAGCGTTTATCAAGTTTATGAAGATGAAATTCAGCTACTGGAAGCAGAAATTAAGCTGTTGTCTGAAAAATATGAAGATATCCAACAGGAATCCACCTTTTTTTCTGATAAAGAAGTACAGATGTCAGTGTACGTCTTCTGCTTGTATTGGATTATTGACATTTATCAAAATTCTTTCACTTATGCCTTTGTCTGTGTGTTACAGCATTGAGACTTGTACTTATTTTTGCAGTGCTGTTGTGATACAGATCTTGTTTAGGATATGGATCAGTTGTGATAGAGGATTACAAATAATAAGTAGTTAATTTCTTTTTAGTGACGTCTGTGTGTTTTGTTTAGGTTTTTTTGTCTGAAAAAGGCAGTAATGTCAGTTCATGTGTGGGCTGTGCAAAGTTGTGCACACAGATGTTACTTAAAAAAAAAAAAAAGCTGGGTTCTTGTATAGGCAGTCACACCTGTAGAAGTGGAGCTTTTCATTTTTCAATTGATATTCCATACTGAAAGTATATTCTCTAGATAAGCTATGTCAGGTTGCTAAAGGCATCACAGCTCACTTTTATTGTATGTTCCTCCAAGTGCTTATATATAAAAACTTAAAGGCTCTGTCTGCCTGGCAGTGAACACAAACAGGTTAGAAATTTAACTGAAATTAGATTTCTGACAGCTGATCTTGGACTGAAAGCTCTCAAACAAATTACAAATGCCTTTAATTTAACGATACTGTTGTACTGATTTAACAAAACATTCTCTTATCCCTTGAGTCTTTTGTTTGTTTATTTATTATACATTTTTTCTCATTCCCATTTTTTTACTTCCAGAAAATTATTCCAAGGGGAATTTCTGGGAGAACTTAAGGGACATACGTCTCCATGGGACCTGAAGGCTGAACTTGAAAGTCTAGAGAGAGATCTCTCCTTTTTGGTGAAGTTCACTGGTATTCAGATCACAAGTCATTCTAAGAAAACATTAGAAAAAAGTAAGCATTTTTGTGGCTGTTACTGGTGCTGTGCTGAACACGTTTCAGTTGATTACACTTGCAGATGCATGTTGTAATTCTACTTCAAATGTTAACAGAAAGAAAATGCTACTGTATTTCAGGATAACTGCCTTTATTGAGAAAACAGTTTCTGAGCAAGTACTGTATTTTTCATGTGGAAAAGCAAAAGTTTCCTATGAAGTTAACAGTTCTTTTCTTAACGTGTTTCACTTAATTTCATGATTTCTATGATGAACAGAATTGTTTGGTACTTTAAACATGATTAGTGGAAGAAATGCAGTAGTGGTTGAATAAGTTATAAGTATTTTGCTAACTTTCTTTTTTTATTATTTTTATTTTTTAACAACAGCTGCAAAAAGAACAGTTCAGAAGCACAGATTATCAGGAAATTGCCAGTCCTTGCCTTTTTGTTTGGAATTCCAGCTTCTTGAAGTGCAGGTAACAGTTAATGTTAATATTAAAAACAAATAAATAAACAAGCAAAACTTCAAATGAACGAAAGTTAATGCTTAAACTTTTAACTGGTGTTTTATCATTATGGCTGCTTCCTTGATGTAAGCCTCTCTATGACAGATGGACCCAGCTTTTGAGTTCCACGTGCATCCAAGCAAAATAATTCTAAAGTTCAAGTTCTACATCCAGTCATGAAATTCCTACCACATTCTCCTATAATCTGGTATCTTGAACTGGAGAATGGAAAGTTCCAAGCCCCACATCTCTTGAGGGTACAGAGGAAAAGCTAAAATGTTAAAAGCAAGAAGAGCTTCTTTTTTACTTTGGTTATACTCTTACTCACTTCATTGGTGTGAACTGCCATTTCATCATGGGGACTGCACAGAAGTTACACCAATTATGGCACCTTTTGCAAGGAAGCTCTTGTCAGAATCTGTTAGTACAGAGCTCAGAATGGTCAGCAGTGGGCAAGAGTTCACAATAACTTTTTTTGGCATTGGGAAGTTTTCTTCTCAGGAAAACTTGATTTTCAGGTCAACTTTGAAGGTGGCGAAGAGAAGCCATTGTGACTTTAGGAAATGAGCATTTAGTTACTCGTCTGCAGTTCTATGATGTGGAATTTTGAGAGCTGAGTTGAATGAAGTTATTTCGCAGCATGGCTTAGAACTTCGACTCCTTGTAGTGCTGCTGTAGCATTGATGTGTAGAACTGCATTTAGCTTTAGGCATGGAAATAACCTGCATCAATCGTGGGTCTTGATTATGTTTCTCACTCGCGTGGTCCTTTGGAATGATAAATTCTTTGTGTTCTGTGGTATTTGACGTCGATGGAGCGCGGGTGATAAATCTGACTGTTGAGTGTATTCATGGGGTTCCAATACATTGTACCACTAGGTGGCAGTAGCCGCCTGTTTACCACCTAAAACCGGTGCTGACGGAGTTACACTTTGTAGATATGTGAAACACAGAAAACTGAGTGTGTTTGTATTAACAAACCAAACCTTCAGTTAATAAAAATATAGCCTTTTAATAAGATTAGGTCATGCAAAGCATTAAAATACACAATACCTGTAGATTACTGCTTAAAACACAATACATGTTACATGTAAACGTAGCTTCACTTAATCAAATTTGTATCACCAACATTTTGTGCTTTTTCATGTCTTTGAGTTGTGGCTGTGTTCAGCAAAGCTGTAAATTAGTCAAGCAGACACAGTTGGAGAGCACTTTTTTTTTTGGCCACAATACGTATGTCTAGGCTTTTGTTTATGGTGTTACCTACACAGGTCAGGAGGTACATGTGTGGTTTGTTTTTGTGTCTAGGGCTGCTGCGTTTGGGCTTCTTGTCATTTGCTGTAGCCTAGGATTTTGTAACTGTGCCACTATTGCTGTGCTTTTCATCACATTACAGCATCACAATCATGCACTTAGAAAGCTGTTTTCCAAAATACAATTGTATGAAGACAAAGCAGGTAGATGTGAGTTCACTCTGGCTAGCTTTCCATAGCTGAAGTTGGCTGTGCTGATGCTGTACTGTTTGCTCACTGCTTGACATATTCTGCATCTTGGCTGATCCTTTAGTTTTGATACACCATCAGACTAGGAGAGAACATATTGAAAAGCTGCTTAGTGTTTTGCTGGCTTGGAGTGCAAGTGGAGAAACTCCTGTTTGTTTACTCTTGTGAGTAGTAGGTGCTTACCAAGGTCCAAATGTGGACAAACAAAGCAGTTTAATGTAAAAGCATTTGTTTATTACTTTCCTTCTTGCTGTTTTTAGATGTTAGTAGCAGACGAGTGCAATTAGCTTGAAAATCTGCCTAAACAGATCTAAAACCATTGAGAAAGCAATCATTTAAAAAATTGCTTTCTTCTCGAGACTTTTCATTTAAATTCTTTTATGTCACCCTGGGATGACATTGATGGCATCTTAGCAGATGTTCTTAGCCTGCTTCCTGGAAAAGCAGGTTTTTTTAGACAACAGTATATTAGCTTATAACTGCTTACAACTGCTCCTCCATGCATGTGTTGAACCTTTTGCTCTCAATTTAAAATGGTTTTTCCTGATGTTACCTACCCAACCTATTACACTTTGTAGCCTCTTGGTTTGCTTTTTCTATCTCTGCTGATGGCAGTAGAAGGATTGCTGTGGGATGTTTGCATGTGATTCCACTTTTTCCCAATAGTTTCCTCTGTTGCTGTTTCCCTGTAGTGACTGAGAATAAAGATAAGTACAAAGTCTCCATAATAAAGTGAAACGTTTGCTATGGTCTTCAAGGTATTATTTTTCATTCACTGTTATCTGATGTATTCCTCTGGTGTGCTCAAGAATTTATAGAAAAAAAAGATTTCAGTTCTTCCATGGTTTCATTTCTACTGAATGATTTTCTTTTCTTGATGTTTTCTTAGTTTGTGAGGTATTTGAAGTTGGGAACGTTTTATGATGTATCCCTCAGTGTTGTGTTATTGTAAAATGAGACAAGAGTTTGAGACAAAACAATAGGTTGTAAAATGGAAGGAATGCAAGCAGAAGAAGGACTTCAGAATTTTAGGATTTTAGCATTAGGATGTTTTCCAAAAGAGAGATTAAGCTTGAGATTTCTGGTTTATGTGATGGAGGAGTTGTGTTGAAAAATGAGAAGAATCTGCAGTTTAAGTGACACAGAAGGGAGCAGATGAAGTTCTTGTAAAGAAATCTTCTTTTACAGATGTCTGTTCTCTGCACAGAGCAGCTCAGATGTTACTCCAAAATCTTTGTTGCCTGGATGATGCTGATGTGTTGAAATGCAAAAAAATTTCGTAAAGTGAGACATAGCTTAAAAATACAGTTTTATAGGCTTTGTCTGTAGCAGTATTTGTGTAGATTTTGGTATATCTTATGCATGTGTCCCTATATTTCTTTCTAGAGAAACTTCTAAAGTATTGCATTGTTGTTTCTCTGATCTAGAACAACAAGAATGTGTCTGCTGCTGTTACTGACCTCCACATCCTAATGGAATCGGGGCCGTATTCAGAATTAAGCAAGTTTGTGTCCAGGTAATGCAGAGTTTTTTTGTTTAAGAAAAGTTGTTGCATGAGACACTCAGTGCTGAAGCAATACAGCATTCTGATGAAAGCTACTTGCGATTTCTTTGGGAGGTAAGGTACTGTTAGCCCAACCTTCATGCTTCCTATCACCAGTGCATATCCCTGTGGAGACAAGATGGAACAGACATTGTTCATAAGGTCTGAAGGGGCTTAAAGGAATTCATGTCAAGCAGGAACATGTTTGGGGTTGTAATATGCTTTAGATGTTTGGAATTGTTTGGTTCAGAGAAATAGGTAACAAGATAAACTCAGATACTGCGTTTTCATTCATGTAATCGTGAGCTTATCAGCTTTTGGTTCGTGGGATGATATTTGAGGTTGCTCTGACGTGGGTGCAGGGCCTCGCTCTCGGCCTTGTTGAGCTCCATGAGATTTGCATGGGCCCACCTTTCAAGCCTGTTGAGGTTTTCTGAATGATATTCTTTCCCTCTGAAGCATTTAGCTTTAAACTTGCTGAGGGTACACTCGATCCCAGTCTATGTTATAATTAAATTATTAATTATTACTGGATAGCTAACTTAATCTTGTCCTTTAATGTGTTACTTTTTAGACTTGAGAATGGGGAGGGAAGGCAAGTGTTTGGGAAAGAAGAAAGGTCTGTAAGTTACCTCAGGCTTAATTAGTTCATAGGCACAGCTGAGTGTTTTGTTTATAAGATTTGAATTGCCATTCAAATCTACTACAGCTAGTGGTAGGAAGAGAAATAGTGGTGCATTTCTCTCTAGAAGCAGGATTTAGAAAAGGAAATTACTGTGGTTTTTCATGTGCATTTTTTGACAGCATAGTTGTCGTGGGGTTTGATGGTTATATCAGAAACTAATGTATTGAAATAGCTTCAGACTTCATTTCATCCTGGCTCGATCCTTTGGCTCCAGTTTGGCCTCTTTTTTTTCACTATTCTCCTCCTTTTCTACGTTGCACAAGTATTCATAGTAAATACAAGTTTTTATGAGCAGCATGGGTTAGGGCAATGCTATCAGTAAAGCAAACAGTTCTGCTGTCTCTTCAGCTTCCATTTGCACGTATCATCTGTTCTTCTCATGTGTGTACATTAATTAAGCTGGAAGGTAAATGATGCCAGTGTACTCAAGTGGTTGAAAGAGAAATTAATGGTAATGTGTAAATATAGCTCTTATACATTACATTTATTACTCATTTGAGGCAGGAAATACATTGTCAGAGTGGAGTTCATATTGGCAGTGTGTGTTTATAGACAGCAGTGCATCATTAGACTGGCTTAATCTGATGATGTGATGTTCCCTTAAGGTTTGTTTTCTCAATCCCCTTTCTAGGTTCTTACCAATTCCCAATCTCTTCTTTTCATGCCTAGTTTCAGACTTCATTTTCCCTAATAGCTCTTCTATTCTTCAGTGTCCAGTTAATCTGAGAATTTTGATTCCTATGTCTTCCCTTCCTCTCCCTCCAGTTCTTGTCCACCTGAATCTGGTATTGTTCTTCTCAGTCTCCCTATCACTTTTCTCATTTTTCCTTCACTCCCATGGCCCAGCCTTGCCAAGTGCCTTTTCTCAGGTGGCCTGAATTTTTCCTCTCAGCCATTCTAACTTCTTTTGGTTCCATTTTTCATAATGCATGATCTTTAATAGCACTGGAGTTAGAAACTTGGCAGTCAGTTCTAATTCCCAAGCCCATCCTGCTTTGGAAGAAAACAAGAATAATAAAGCGCTTGAGCAACATGTTTTTAAAAGGAGAACTCAAGTTTATTTTCAACAAGGTACTGTTGGAATCTGATAGTTGTTTAAGGAAGAGGTACACCTTTTAAAATATGCTGTAACAGTGAAACATCTGTACAGGTAACATCACAATGCTTCTACTTTTGAGTTTTGCTCAAGTCCCCTTGCACAAGTTATAACCCAGGTTAAACTTTATTGTAGCACTGAGGACTACAATATCCAAGGAAAATCCTCCTCCCCATTTCTTCTTTTTATTACTTAACTAATCTAACAGGTGAGGGCAGACAAACGATTGCATGGACTACTTAGGAGGAGTTTATAGGCAGTTGGAAAACTGCTGATATGTTTTAGTAATTAATAGAATTGAACAGTAATAGTGAAGGGTTTGTGCAAGGTCTGCATTACGTCAAACACTGCATGGACTTGCTATCTTGGAAGTGAGGTGAAGCATAAATTATTCCTGCAGCTGTAAGAGTAATTCCTTGGTTTTATATCCCAGTGCAAGAAGTCCTGTGTACTGAACACTGAAATAGTGCTGCAACTTTAGAACTTCTTAGATGCTTTTGTGCTTTGTTGATGTTATACTGTAAAAGGAGACGGTGCTTGGGCAAAGGGCGTGTGATTCTAACCTGGTGCATAGTTAACACTGGGCTTAAAAATGCTGTTTGCTGTTTTTGGATAGCTTCTCTCTTACGTGATGTTGGCTTTGGAGATTGATGTTTTCTGTTTGTAACTAACTTTTTTTTTTTTTTTAGTGACAGTTTGTATTGCTTAGTTTGTTCCAAAAAGAGGCTTAAGCTTTAACTTCTTACCACCTTGTTGTCTGTAGGTTGCTCCTGTTTCCATAGAGTCTACAATAGATATAAAGAGCACAACAGCACTATTTGATAGAGCAAATTCCTAGCTACAGAACACAGTTTTTCAGTACAGTCTCCACCATTAGCTCTGCACTGCCTTCAGCACTACTGAACAAGAGCCTGCATGCCACGGTTGTCAAAATCTGCACAGCAGAGGTGACCCACTGTCACCACTGCTGAAACACAGTACCCACTGGGCTCACATCTTCTGTTTGGTCTCTATAAATGTCCAGCAAGCACTGATAAATGCCAGTGGATGCAGTTTTTTTCTGCACAGAAGAGCTCAATGGCACACGTTTGTTCCATGTGCACTTCTGTGTCAGATCCCGTTTTCTCAGGCTGCCCCTCTGCTGCCGTCTCTCGTATGGCAACAACGTGTCACGGAATGATGGAGGGGAAGTTTGAGCTCTGCTGCCCTTCTGCCAGCAAAATCACGTAGGAGGCATTACTTTCAGAGCAGTCCTCATTCTGGAAGTGTTCTCAGCGTGTTGAGATTTGTGGGAACTGACTTCAGCATTAAGAATTAAGCTAATTCTGGCTAATTGGGGATTTACCTATTCTACACCCAATATTGTCCTTTTTTTTTTTTTTTTTTTTTTTTTTTTTGTGATGCTATCAATGCTATCAGAACGTTCATTGAAACACAGCTCACATGTAGCTTTTTTTGGCTCTCTGTTTGATCCAAAGAACTTCAATGTCAATCTGTTTTCTTGCTGTGTGTTTTTTTAACTGCCATTCAGCAGTGTTGTTCAGGGATGAAGCTGGGTGGTACAAGGATGGCACACTGACCTCTTTCACTCAACAGAAGGCAGTAAGTGGAGAGGTCCCTGCTGCCCACTGAGCTTCGAACTCCGGAGCAGGAATTAGAAGTCCTTACTTTCTTTCGACACTGTAATTTCCTTTTGGTACCTTAACCATTTTGTGTGCCTCTTAAAATCTTTGATGCAACTGTTTCTCTGATCTTGTTACGAATATCTGTATTTCTCTACTTGATGATCTGGTCTTAAGAACTTTCAGCTACCATGTTGCCTAAAAAAACAAATAATATCATGTAGAAACAATGTCACAAGGCTTGCAACGTGCTTTTAAGCTGCATTAAATTGGTTACTCATGGAAGTGATCACTTTTAAAAACAAACTTCAAGTATGTAAATTGTTACAAACGTTTGTATTCCTCCCTTCCAGGTAGGTGGGCTTAAAATGTGTGTTGCTGTCTGTGTAGAATCACATTTGCTGGATAGTGAGATTTGGGCAGTTGTTGCAGTCTTGAATTTTACTATACTGTGTGCAGACTTTGTGTAAATGATTGAGTTGTGGTTAAAAATAAAAATCCCGTCCAGGACACAGAGATAGTTATTGTAAATGTGTGTGTCTACTTTCTTCCAGGGATTCAATTTAGCCTGTGCTGCCAGCATGGCTTTTTGTTTTTTTTTTTGTCTTGGCCTGGTTTTGCTGGCAGTTGTGACTACTTGGGTAATTTCCTTTAATGATGTTGTTCTTTCCAGGCTAGGATAAAACTTGTTTGGCTTTTCTTTTACATTTTCGGAATCTGAATGAATGTCCCATTTTTTATTTTTTTTTTCCAGTTTGTGTAATGCATTGCAGTTCCTATACATTAAGTAAAGCTGGACCTCAGGCAAAGTTCTCCCTTGAACTGCTGAAGTGAGTCAGTAATAAGCTTGCAGCCATTCTGCTGAAGGAGTCAAGTTTGGCTCTCACCTGTTCTGAACATCCAAAAAATAGCTTATCTCTAACAGGAAAGTCATTAATGTTTTTGAAGTATTAGAAGTCTGGATTTCTGCAAGGTCTTTGCTATGTTCCTACATTACATCCTTTTCTCTATATTAGGAAGAGAGGGGTTTGAAGGTGAGCTATTTGGTGGATGAGGAGTCAGCTGGATGGCTGTGGCTAGAGTTGCTGCCAGTGGCTCTGTCCAGGTGGATGCTGGTGATGAGTAGTATCCTCCAGGGTCAGCATGGAGACTGCTGCTCTTCTATACCCTTATCAACAACCATGGGGTCAAGTGTACTCTCAGCAAGTCTGCAGGTGACACCGAGTTGAGTGGTGCAACTGATACAGCAGAAGGAACAGATGCCATCCAGAAGGACCTGAATGAGCTTGGGAAGTAGGCCCACAGGAACCTTATGAGGTTCAACAAGGGCAAGGTGTTGCACTTGGGTTGGGGCAGTCCCTGAACTGGGAGAAGAACTTGAGGTTTCTAGGGATGTGAGCCAGTAGTGTGCAGCTCAGAAGGCCAGCATTAACCTGGGCTGCATCAAGAGAGGAATGGCAACAGGGTGAGGGAGGGGAGCATCCCACTCTGCTCTGCCCTTGTGGGGCTCCATCTGGGGTACTGTGCTCAGTCTTGGGCACATCACAAGAGAGACATGGAGCCCAGAGGAGACCACAAAACTGCTCAGAGGGCTGGAGCACCTATCTCACAAAGACAGGCTGAGGGAGCTGGACTTCTTCAGCCTGAAGAAGAGACCCCAGGGAGACCTCACTGCAGCCTCCCAGTATTTGAAGGGAGCTCATAAACAGGAGGGAAAGTGGCTTTTTAGGTGGTCTGATAGTGACAAGGGAAGCAGTTTAAACTAGACCAAACATCTCCTTCCTCTTCCTTTTCCCATAGCAGCTCTCCATCTATTTTCTCTAGTCTGTCTTTTGTATTATGCTCTGTGAAGTGGGTGAATTGTATTTCTTCTTCTGATTGAAGCATATATATATAATATATATATAGCTTCTCAGATTTAATGGTTGCTTTTGTTGTGTTGCACGCAGTAAAGAGGGTGAATAAAGTCTGTTTATGTTCCTAGTTAGATGATCTCTCTAATTCTCTGATGGCATCCACCTTAAGTGTTCACATCTCTCAATGCAATTGGTTCTGTTTGTTTCAAGGCTAACTTTTGCATGTTACTGATTTCCTTTGCCTGCCTTCGTGGACCATTTCAGAGGGAATGTAATGGTGTCTTACTAAAAGTGTTGCCATTCAAACTAACATAGTTCTGCTGGAGGACACAGCAGTTCAGTGTATAACAAAAGTAACTTCAGTGCTGGTTCTTGAAGTAGAAAAGCTGCTTCTGTTTGTTAACTGCGGTCAGCAGAAATGGAAAAAGCTCACAGTGAGTGTGAAATCATTGGACTTGGATATTTACAGTTGACATTATTCAGTAACTCTGAAAACAGCCAAGCCAAATGATAGGAATTTTTCCTTTATTGTCTCACATTATGTCTTTTGTTTTGAAAACTCCTCAGGTTTGCCTTGTTTGATTGCTGCTGTGACTGCTGCTGACCCCTCCCTTTTCAGTGGTGTTATAGGTGGAAATTAATATTTCCTGTAGCATATTGCTGTTGAAATATTTCCTTGCCAAAATAGCATTTACGTTTCAGTCTTGTGATGTAAACTGTAAGCACAACAGAGTTCTTTCTGGTTCTATGCAAGCTGAGGGAAGGTGTCTTTGTAGAACACTAGAGAATTATGTAATGCAAGTGTAGGATTGTTCAAATGAATGAAACTGTACTGTATCCAGATGTAGATGAGCTGTTAAATCACATGAGTCTAAAGCTGTGGAGATACTGAGGAGAGACCTGCAAGGATCAGCTCAGCTCCATCCTGGGATATTTATTAGCTTCTGCACAGGGTGGCCTGGCACTAATATCCCCACAGCCCATTTCTCAGTTGTGGATTCATCTGCATCACCTTTTTCCCCTCCAGCCTTACTGTACTGATTACTGAGAACATCACCATTTTTCTTAAAGAAAGATGGATGAAGATGTAACTGTATTTAAAAGGTTATGTTTTTTTAGATCACATTTGCCAGGCATTGTCTAATGAGAAGACTTTCTTGCTTTCTGTGGTTTCAAGGTTACTCTTGAAAAGATTGGATGGCACACAGGCAGAGATGGAGAATAAATTTCGCTCCAAGATTGGGCTGGGTGGGACAGAAGTCAGAGAATTCAGTGCCTCGAAATGTAATTGGTTTGTTTTACCAGTTTTGCAGATCACTGTTTTACTGTGTGGCACTTGGAAATTTATTCAAGACAAAGAATATTAATGAAGATGCCTAAAGTCAAATTAAAACTTAACAGGAGAATTGTTTTGCCAATTTATCACGTTTTACAAATAGGCCTAATTCTGTTGCTGCTTTCCTTTTGGAGAAGCTTGAAATGCTTGGCTTTTTTTTTTTTTTTTCCTTCTACAAAATACTGCACTTTTACACTAAAGAAGCTGATCTTAGGCTATAGAATTGATACTACTTGTGCTGTTTGGGATAAAAAGTATATTTTTCTTTTGCAGCATTGAAGAACATGGAAATCTTCTGATGTTTTTCAGGAGCTTTTCATCTTATGCCGAGTGGTGCAAACATCGTAGGTGCACCTTCTTACATTTCAAGGTACTGTCTGTCAAACCTCTCTATGTGAATACTCTGATTCTTAAGTGGTTGATTAAAAGAGAGCAATGCAGGTGAACTTTGTGTTCTTCAGACTGGTCTGGAAATCTTAATTTTGTGCATTCAGGAGAAGAGGATGTTAGCTCAAGATGTTTGTGTTCGAGAGGCAATGACCTGGCTTGGTATTCATGTTGTTTTTACCCTGCTATTGTTGGGTTTCCTATACATGGAGGAAAAGAAGTATATCAGTGCCTTTTCTGTGCAGGAGCAAGGCAGCTGTTTATTACTATTAAATTTCATTTTGAAGATCAGCAACAACAGGGGGAAAAAAAAAAGGCAAAAGGAAAAAGTAAAATTAACGCTTGTGGTCTTTGGCACTGAAGCGTCAGCTCTAAAGGACTGCATCTGTCTCTCTTGAAAGTGAGACAGCATGTGTTTGGGCTACAGCACTTCCAGTTCTGAAATGTTTGACTTGAACAGGAGATAAACCATTCCTCCCTCTGAACTGGAAAATAGTGTTCAAATTTTGTTTTAAGTTACCATTATTTGGCATGTTTATTTTGTCTTTGGACTGGTTTTAAGATAAGAAACTCTCCCACAACATAAAAAAAACAAATACTGCAGTCTTGCAAACGCTGAGCATTTTATATGATGAATGGTTGATATTATGTGAGGGTAATTAGTTGCTAAATTGTTCTTTAGCTCAATTTTATTTAGCTCAAGCGTTTAGTGTAATTAATCTCAGCATAATCATTGCTTTTCAACTGTATTATGAAGTGCGAACTGCTTGCATTCCTACTTCTTTTTGTTTTGACTCTTGTAGGCTCTTCTAGCACTGTGCTGGGCGAGTATTTTTCTTCCATCTGGTTGCTTCATTCTGATAATGGTTTAAAAAATGTTTCCCAACTTTACCAATCCTTCAATTAGCCTCATGGTAGCAGTCACTGTTGTTCCAGGCAGAGCAGTTTAGTGAACAGTTGAAACTATTTTTCATTTTAAAAAATGGGAAGACATGAGACAGGAGATAGGAAATGTGGAGGTGGTTTTGAAGCTGTCCTGTGTATCTTAAGGGAACAGTTTTAGAAGTTAGTTGAGCTGAGTGTAAACCAGCAGTGATGTTGTCATGGCTTTACGGCTTTTCTTTGGTATTCTGCATCATCATACTGATGGAAACCATGAATCCATGACAGATATTTCATACACAATGCATCTTTGTGATGGCGTTTTCATTGAAGTCAGTGCATGCTACAGGTTTGTGTCAATAGAGCATCATTTTAAAGTTACTTCTTTTGGCAAAGGTACTGTTGAGAAAAATATCAGCATGGGAGAATATTTATGCAATCCCACTATAGGCTCATGAAGAGATTATTTTTTTAGGCCTTCTTATTTCTGCCAGCATTCTTAATTCTTTTATCGAGAAAAGACGACTTTCTGGGATCAGAAAATTCAGAAATGGATGCATGATTAAATCCAACCTTAGTAGCCCTTGTAACTTTGTATCCTATATCAAGTGCTGTGGAAGTGGCTAAGAGTAGGTTTTAACATTTGGATCATAGAAGTGAATAGTTGTAATGAGCATGTGTGTACTTAAAGTAATAATGGCCATTTCAGACAGATGATAACTGCATATTTCAAAGAAAGCTGCTGATCAGAAATGGCAGTTTTGTAGTGAATTTTAGCACTTAACAAAATTAATCATCCAATGGCTAGCTGTAAATAAGCAGAAAAGCAAATTTGGCAGCAGGCTTTTCTTGTGTGCAGGAGAAGTTTAAGTAGATGTGAGTAGAGCAGTGCTGTGTTAGAAACATTCTGTGCTCTGCATCATATATTCCGTAACGTTGTGCTTTAGCAGTTGTGCATTTTTACTGGCACAAACTGGGATATCACCTGTATGCTTCATACACAGACTCAGGAGCTCTGCATAATGCTGCTGCCTTCTGCTGGCAGTCCTCTCTTTCTGTGGGGGAAAAATCCAAGATAGGGCTTTAAATGGCTTTTGGAGAGATGAGTGAAACTACCCACAAATCTTTGGTTATGGGTTCTTCTGTGTGATGGTCACCTGGTGTTATTGGGATTGTAGAACTTGCTGCGCTCCAGCAATAAATGTTCATTTGCAAAATGGATTTACAGCTATGGAGAATTTTCTGGTCTACAGACACCTTTGTCTGCTTTGAAACTGCACCTGAAATAAGTGGGATTGTTGAAGAACAGATGAAGGAAGCTGCTATTGATTAACAAGAAGGAAGTTCAAGTTTATTGAAAATACAGAATAGAAATGGGGGGGGGGGAATAGAATGGTGTACATTCAGCTTAATGCTAATCAAGATCAGAAAAACAGAAGGGGTAAAACATACTGAAGCTCTTTCACTTGATGTTTTAATGAGTTAACTTGCTGTGAATGAGGAAAGGAAATTAAAACTCATGAGTATTTATTGGCTGCATGGGGCTCACAGAATATACCAGTTGTCTGTGTTTTGCTTGCAGAATATTAAAAGCATTAAATTACTGTTGATATTTAGTACTTTTTCAAAAATATATACAACAACTTCCTATGAAATTTGTGATGTGGTAGTGGTTAGATCTTAGTGTGTTTGCATGCGTGTGTACATAACAGAAACATGTATACATTTGTGTGCATGATGTTTTCATAGGGAACCTGAAACACTTGGGGTGTTTATTGATCCCATTAATACTGGAGAGGGCTTTGTGTAATAGCAATGATTACATATGAGAATCAGATCTGAGACCACTGTTTATGTAATGTTATCATACTTCTAACTATGTTTTCTGTATTTTATTTAGCAAATAGAGATGAAACAACTTGTGGCTTTCATTTCTTTCCTGATATAAATTTGGATTGGATTTGGAACGTATTTTGATATGCTCTGCAGTAGTTTATCTTTCCCTAAGTGCCTGGAGACATAAAAGTTTCAAGATTCACATGGAAAAAATGAACAACAAGCACCATAGGACTTGGTTTTGTTCTCAGATACATTAAAACAATGGAATTTCTTTCTGGTTATATTAAAACATTTAAATGGAAGAGATGAGGACTGCTTTGTCCTTCTTGACTGGTCCAGGGTGAAAATATTTTGTCTTGACTTTCATAATTGCATCCTCTTTCAAGAAAGATGCACCCACTGTTGGTGCTTGACAGTCACCTGGATCTCAGCACTCTTAGTGGCAGAGCATCAGTATGTTCAGAATTCAGCTCAAATTTAGTACTAATTGTCTAGAGCACAAGCACTAACAAATCAGGTTTAGCTAAATAGACATAATTAATACAAATATCTTATAAAATCAATACTGATTGTGGTGGTAGTGATACGTTATCATGCATTTGTGCTTAACTATTTCTACAAATCAGAAATCTACACTAGCTTCAAGGTTAGTATGATGTTGGCTTAGTAATGGTAATTAGCACTTTTTTGGCATTTGTCAGTTAAAAGCATTTAAGCTTGTGGCTGGTATTTGAGGAGATAATAATACCTGTTTACCTCATTTGAGGATAACACTTCAGAATAGTGTTATGTTAGAATTTTAATTTTAAAGATATAATGTTATGCTTCTGTACATTGCGAAAATATTGGGTGCAAGGGTATTTGTTTCTTTGATCTGACTTCTAGTTGAAAATCTGCTCATTTACAGGTAAGAGCATTAATCCAATTTCTTGTTACCTTTATTGTCACATTTCCTGTCAAGACAAAGCAGTGGAAGAAGGCTCAGTCAATGTCACATCTTCATAAAAAGGAAAAAACAAGTGCTTGAGTCATAGCCTGCTGTATGCTGATGGTTGTATTAAAATGGGAAAGCTGAAGTGGCAAGAATGACTCCTATGAGCACAGCTGAACGAAGTGTCTATATATTATATATTTAAATCAAAAATATAACGTGTAGAAAACATTTATATGTAACATATACAGTTGAATGTGTTTATACAGATACATTCAATTGTAATATATAATGGCATTTGGATTATTTTGAAAGGAAAATATTAAAAGAAGATTTGATGCATACTTGAAATGTTCCATTCGCTTTGTTGCTTGGTACACTAAGCCTGAAAAAATTCTTCACCTTTTCTATAAGTTTTTAAGGAAACTTCAGTGAAGTTGAACTTGAAGACATTCTGTCTCTTGACATAATTATCTTTCACATGTGATTTTTTTTCCATGCAATTTTGGAGTTTTAACCGAAATAGTTTAAGTCCAGGCCCAAACAAATTTGACTGGAGTAAAAATTTAGCTTACTCAAGAAATGTTTTGGCTTATCAAAGTAAAATATCTTGATTTTTTTTTTTCTGGGAACTGGTGAAGAATGTGAAGCAGCAGTTGCAGGATTTTAGCTGCGTGTAACGAGTAACTGCTGAATTGCAAGTTGGAAATATATGTATGTGCACTTATGTACTTTTACACTTTGATTACCAAAGGATTCTGAAGTTTGGGTGGCATTGCAACTCCTAAATAGAATGGCTGCTTTGCAATAATTGTCAGAGGAGACCCTCATTTCAACAGGGAAAATTGCTTTAGCATGGAGAAGATATAAACATGTAAACAGTAATAAGAATGATCTTTTGTTACCATGATTGAGTTTTGGCACGTGTAAGTAGTAGCTAGTAGTATGTTCCTACAGGCAGTGTTCTCAAGCAGGAGAAAGCATTGACATGCTTTGCCAGGAGGATTGGATTTCCTTCCATCCTTATCTCATCCATACGTGTGCGGATGTACCGTGTGTTATTAGACTTGCAGAAAGTGTCGTCATTGATTGTAGTGATGTTGTTGTGCTGCAAAGCAAAACAAAGGGGAGGGGTATGTAAAATAAATGAATGCGTTCACACACATACAAGTTGAGAATTGTCAAGCTTTAACTTCCTTCTTACTCAATTTATTGACGCTGGGATTGGTTTGTGTTACGGATTGGTAAGAATCAAGTCTTTCAAACCAATCAATAAACGGTTTGAGGTTGTTACTGATGTTTGGAATTTGTTGTTGACCAAAGATTATTACTGTTTTGGTTTTTGTTATTTATTTCTTGAATTTGGTGTGCCAGAATTTATGAGAAATTCCTGCATGGTAGTTGGGCACTAACTTCTGACAGCAAGGGTAACGTAATTCTATGTAACTGTATGGAATTGTTTGAAGGGCTTTTTCCTCCTGTATGTTAATAAAACAGACAGGTTGAATGCTGCTCAGTTGTGACCATACAGAGCAGAAGTAAGCTGTTTGGAGGAGCACTAGGCAGCGATAGCACAACCACAGCGCCAAATGCTTTGGAAGGAAGAAGAGGGAGACTCGGTCTTTCTGTAATGTAATGTTAAGCAAAGATACTTCAAAAGTACCTGAAGGTGCAGAATGCGCAGGCTTTCTGGTAGGTTAAGGGGAACGGATTCCAGTGCATTATGTCCTAAGTAGAGGTAGGCCAGATTTGTCAGTTTCTAGTGGAACAAAAGAGAGGATCAGTGCTGGTATTACTTACTCTCATATCTGTTATTAGACATCTGCATTTTTTCTGATCACAGATAAAGCTATAAAGGGATCTGACAGGAAACATTCTTCTGTTGTGTGCGTTGAATTCTGTTTCATCAAGAAACTCATAGAGCAGGCCTTTATGTTCTGCAAACTTCTGTGTCACTGTACTGGTTATAAAACTTGGCTCCACTCTGAAGATGTCATTGTTAGCATTTCTGTGATCCACAGACCTATACTTGAAACATCTGTTTTGAATCTACCATCTCTCTGTGTGTGAGAAAAGAAGTAGGTAAAATTGTATCTTAAGTTCTTTAGATGAACTTCATGAGAGGGCAAGTGTACCATGAGCCACTATTCCAGAGTGCCTTCACAACAAAGCCTGAAATGCTGCTTCTTGCACGTCTATTTCTTGGATTGCAGAAATACAGAATAAATCAATATATTGGTCGTTATGGTTATTCATTTTATCTAGCTTGCTTGCCTAGACTTACCTTGAAAGCATTGTTTTTGATTCCTCTGCTTTTGATTCTGTTTTGGTTCGCATTAAACGTTGTCAGTTTGGGAGGTAGAACTGGAAGTTTCACAAGTCGGTTTTCAGCAAGAGAAAGTTCTTCCAATAACAAGAGCTTTGAAAAGGCTCCATCTTCTATTTCTTCTATCATGTTCCCACTGAAATCAATTCTCCTCAAAGTAGCTTAACACAAAAGAATTGAAAATGTAAATACTGAATATAGAATTGCATGATGTGAAAAATCCATGGTTTAATGCAGGATGCTACAACCACTGCCATTGTAACATCTAGTAGTACTTAAATTTGCAGATCACAAACTAAGAGCTTTGTTTATATATATAAATTTGAGGAAATAAGTGCATTATATATTTGTGTGAAACTTTCTGTTTGGATCGAGGCAATGTGCCTTTATATACTGGTAGGATTTGCCATGACAGAGGTGAAGTAGGTGGGCAGGATCTCCAGAGCATTTGAAAGAAATAGACATGATTGTTGAAGACTGGCTGGCATACAATTCAATTTCATTTTTAGCTATTTGCTTTTGATGGTTTGGAAGTATTAAGATGGATATGTGGGGCAAAACGGGTTTCCGCATTGCCTTCAGAGCTCCTTTGCTGATACAAGCATTGAATTTTTAAATAAGTAATGTACATGATGTGAACTAACAAAATATAAGGAATATATATTATTTTGGTACTTCTGGCAGAGTGAGAAAGGACACCAGGAGGTAAACAAATGAAAATCTGAATGTTACTTACTAATGTCAGCAAAATCTGAGACAGCTATCCTCTTGATTTTATTAAATCGTGCATAAAGGTACGCGGTTTCCTTGGGCAGTGGGGGAACAGCTTCAATATCGATTTCCTCGCAGTACACCGAGCCGCTTAAACACACGCAGAGCAGGCAGGTAGGCAGATCTGAAAGGGAAGTATTTTGTGAGTGAGCAATTAAAAGTTAATCAGCCGACATCAGCTTCATTCAAATCAATTCTTTTTGGTATCTTCTAAGATTTTTCTCTCCATTAAAAGTTTTATTGTCCTACTAGCAGCATTTAAAACTTCTGAAAATCTTTTTTGTGTTCTATTTTCATGCCATGTATATACTCTGTTTTTATCTGAACTTGTCTCGAAATACTGTTAAGGTTAATTTTATTTCATTTTGTAATTGATTTAGAGTGGTTTGAATTTGACTGCAACTCTGTGCAGGAGGAACATCTGAAAGGGCCCCCAGTTGATGTTGTAATCGAACTGGAGCATTTTTGGCAGGGTTTACCCACAGGATTTACCATTTTTGGATGTGGTACCTTATTTGTCATGTATTAGTGTAAGAAATAATTAAAAAGAAATGTTTGTGAGTCAATGGTGCCACTGTTTAAAAAGCAGTTGTTTCTGTGCTTATCTGACGAGGAGCTCTGGGCTTCTCCCAGGTCTGTTCTCCTTTTGATGGTGCTGTTGACAGATGCCATTTGACAATAATTAATTGCCCTTCATTAAAACTTCAGTGAACATCGGCACTTCAGTGGTCTTGCTGCATCATCTGTGATTTTTGGAAATTTAGATCACAGACCCAGAATGTCTCCTAGGCTGGTAAAGAACATTCTTGGTGTTCTTGTACTTCATCTGTTTCTATTCCCAAATTCATTTGTATCCCAATTCATTTCTGAATGTTTTACATTTCAGCGGGGGAAAAAAAAAAACGAAACAGCCAGACTGGAAACCACGTAAATATTGGCCTCCTTGGTCATCAGATGTGAACTCTGAGAGCATCAGGTTCTTCAAATTAATCTGTTTAAACATGTTATGATACGGTTAAACTGTGGACCTTATTGGGACCTTTTTGTTTGTCTTGGTTCTCGTATGCCAAGCTTATTGAACCTGGGTGCACCTATACAGCAAATGCAACTGTAATCCTGCAGAGATTCTTCCAGCTGTGTTTTGTATATTCAGAGTTTACCTGGAGATACTTTAGTATTTCTAATTTTTTTCATATTTAATCTGCTCCATTAGAGGCTAAAGTTTAGAAGGCTTTCCCCAAGAGACATGAAAACATCATTTCTATATCCCTGGTCATCCTTAGTATGTTTAGTGTTGGTATTTAAAACAGGTTCCTTAGGAGGCCTCGCACAGAGCAATACCCACTTCTCCATTGCTCACTTACTTGTATCCTTTGTGGGTCTGGCACTCAGTTGGCTGTCATCTCCTTGCAGTCTCAGGCCAGTGTCAAGAGAAACATTTGTTCCATCCTTTGTGAAAGAGCAAAAGTTATTTTAAAAAGCAATAAACAGTATTCCAGGGATCTTCAGTAGCGTATCTCTTAACATGGGCTTCCTACCTCATACCATCTTGTGACATCTAATTTTTAAATTATTCTTATACACTGGGTGACTGATGTGATGTGTTATCCCTCTTGTATGTGAGCTCTTCATTTTGGAAGGCGAGAAGGGAAAATGAACTGCTACTCTTCTTTGGATAAGACCAATAGCCATAAAGAAAAATGAGTGGAAAATACAGACCGTGTGTTGATGATGAAAGAAACATGTAAGCTCTGAATGTCTCCAAAAACCTTCTCTTCAGAAGGCAGGTTTTGTAGAAAACACGAAATTTTGAGAGAGTTAGATTGAGAAGTTAGATTGAGTTAAAAAATATATCCTTACATTTCCTTGCCTTCGAAGTTATTTGAAATCACCAGTAAAGATATTAATTATCTTTTAAATTGCTTGAAAACTTGGCTTAGAAATCTGTTCCTTTCATGTATTGGCTGAAATTCAGCTATACCAATTCATTAAACTTCCCTGAAGGCTGTATTAAAACCTGGGCTGCTAACAAACACAGCCTTGGGTGATGTTGAAAGTGGTAGATTTTAACTGAATACAATAGATAGAAATTTTAGAGAATTACCTATTATTTTGTGAGTTAGCATATACATACAGTGGATCATACCATTGCATATTTTGGTGTTTGGAGGGAGGTGTTGGATTGATTGCAGCAACTGTGTTTGGCTGGCATCATTTATTGTCTTTTTTGGTGGGAGATAAGTTTTAGAACAGGATGAAGGTGCAGTGTGGTCTGCTTGGCTATTGAGAACGTGCAGAGAGAAAAGCATCAACAGATGTGGAGAACACTTTTCTTTAAGTGTGCTTAATGAACAGAATCCTGGCCTGAGTACTGCGATCAATGAAGAGATTCTGTGTGCACCAGTTGCTCACAGGAACCAATTTACTTAATTAACTCCCTCATTGAGGCATCAATGGAGCCTCTAGGAGCACACCTCCTAGAGCAGCGGGAGAACGCTGTCAGTTTACTTTGGGTGCCAACTTTGGTCTCATTTACTGGTGGTTTTTTTTGTTTTGTTTTTGTTTCTGTATTTTGGAATGTAAAAGCATTGAGCTGAAGAAACAGGTATCTTGGCCAGCCTCTGCTGTTGTGACTCTTGGCATGTGAACTGACCATCACTTGGCTTGTCCTGTCTCTATCCAGGCTGTAGCTCTTTCTTGTGGGTTGTTTTTGAGATCTTTGGGAGAGGCTGATCTGTTACTGCTGGACTTCTCTACACGAATTAGAATGCTGGTAACAATTCAGTGTTGTTGCATGGAACTTCTGTGTAGAGAGAGAGACTTCAAGTGTGTGGTGTAGAGAAGCTGCTGTGGTGTAAGCTGGAAAGATAGAAGAATCAAACAAGCAGCAAGTCTTACAGGTTTCTGAAAAAAGTTTAGTTTACATAGCTCTGTTGATTAGGCATACGAAATCATGATCCTGATGGGTGTCGAGGCCAGTAAAGACTTATGGCTCACAAGGGAGACTTTTAATATGCTTGTATGAAGAATGTTTGCTGATGTAGCATATCTGTACCAGGAGTATGTTTCTAAAATGTGTTCCTGCTTGAGCTGTGATCCAAGAATGAATATGCAAGTTCTTTGCAGAGCACAGTGCACAACTCATTGCTGAAAGGAATATCACAAAAAAAAAACCAAGCCCAAACAATAAAACCTGATTACTTGCTGAATAATGTGAGATGCGCAGGCAATGTATTCCCACTCACCCTCTGTAAATAGAGGTAGCCAATATATTGGAAGAATTGCTTGGACAGCTAAAAAAAAGCAGTAAGCATGGAATATTGGTGCAGAAGTTTGTTTGGATGATACCTGCAGGACATTTATTACTTGCATTTATAGAGATTAGTACACTGAAGGAATGTTGGTGTATTTTCATACTTAAATTCTACCTGTCACTTGCACCTTACTCCACAGACATGAATTCCCCACATAAAATCAGACTATTATGTGACATCTACACACTCAAAATGTCTTTGGAACTTCTGCAAAGTAATTGATTCTTCGTGGTAACAAACAGTTAGAAAGTTGAGTGTTTATACTCAGTGAAATGAATTAGTCCATACATGTGACGGTGTCTGGCTTCAAATAAAGCACTGTAGTTGATCATTACCACAAATATAGGTAGATGGATTTCTAATCTGAGAATCGGGGTATATTTTTTTAGTGTAAACTTTAAAAATTGATTCAATACACAATAAGGAGTTAACTTGGTCATGCAAGATTAAGATTTTCAGATTGGGCAAGTTGGAGGAAATTATTGGCACGCATTTCAGTTACAGCTGAAATGTTCTGGAATCTGGGATTTGTATTTTAATAGAATAGAACGCTTGCCTGCATATCCAGTGACTGAAGTTGGGGACACTGGAATTTGTAGAGATCTATTTGTTGCACATATGGAACTAATTTATTATTTTGCAATGAAAGCACGTCACTGGAGAACTGACCTGGTGGAAATAGTGACCGACTGCATTCCTGGAATTATCACGAGCAGAACTGTTGGCCTTCAGTAGACCTCTAGGTTATGGTGCTGCCAGCACAGACACTGCTTAGTCTATGGCAAATTGCAGGCATTATTTCCTTGTAGGTATCCTCCTACTGTGAGTAGTGGTGTACTCTTAATAGAATGACGTTAGTAGAGAAAGCTATTTGGTGCTTTGCTCATTAAAGTTACAGTACATAGCAATTTAAAAAGTCTTACTCATTGACTGGGTGGTCACTTCTTTGTTGAGTCACTTTAAATGCTCTTGTTCAGAAGTTAGTGAGGCGTGTTGCTCCATCGCTCTGGCATGTGTCAGGTGTAAGAATGCCTAGTTTGTTTCTGATATAAATACTTAGCTGCTGTTTTTAGCCTGGCATGGAAAGATGTGATCTAAGTGGAAGTGGAAAAATATTTTAAAAATAGAGAGAGAAATGATTTCTCTTATAGATGTGCTGGGACTTACTGCTTATATCACTTATCTTCTGCTCTCCCCTTTTATTTCGTTATCAGACTAGTTTATTGGAAGGAGGTGGGGTTTTGTACTGTGCCTTTCAGCTGGGGCTGTTGCACTTGATTTAACTCGTTTTTGTATCTCCTGTTTAAGCGTTTAAATCAACAGGCTCCTATATAGAGCAGCGGCAAAACGGTTCCGAGTTGTCCGTTTGGCCATATGGGGGTGCTGGTGAGTGCCGCAGGGCGTTTTGATTGCTATGTTGCAGAGTCTCGAAGTGTTAACACCGGTAGGTGACGCCCACGGTGCTGGGCATTCTGTATGTAGTACCTCAGAATTGCAAAAAGAAAACAAACAAAAAGCCCTGGGAAAAAAAAAAAAGGTGAAAAACACAACAGCTTGAGTCGAAAGAAAAGCTGTGGTTTATAGTGACAGGTTGCTTATGGTAAGATTACAGTTTCAAGTATTTCTTTGATAGTAAAAAAAAAAAAATCAACTGAATGAAATTACCCTCCTTAATCTGAATTCAAACTTACTTTGTTAATACAGCACTACCCAAACTGCCCAGCTAATGTGCTGGTATACCTTCTGAAACTCCTGAAACAGCAGGCACGTAGCTGCAGCAGAGTGAAAAGCAATGCTGTACTTGTAGTTGCAAAAACGTGTCTTTTTGGGGTTACTCAGACCATAACAAGAGGTAGTTTTGTGCTTTTAATTTGAGTGGCTTTCTTATTTCTGGAACTATTCTGTGTTTTGCCGTTATTTAAACGCTTCTCAATAAAACTTGTATACATACATGTAACTTCCAATTCATTTCTATCACGTAACATCCAATTCATTTCTATCATGTAATATCCAATTCATTTCTATCATGCTTAGCAGTTAAAATATGAAAGTGATTATATAAATGAAATACCTTTATTATATCCTTGGACAGCATTTCATAATCCTGTTGGATCAGGCTTCCCATGGCAATGTCTGTCTCATAGTCATTAAACTTGGAGGAATCTTGCTGTATTGTTGGTGCTGGCTTCACCAGAGGTACAAATGCCACCAGGAAAAAAGCAGCCTGCAAAGTCTTCATTTTCTCACAGAGCAATGTGCTTGGCTTGCACTGAGCTGATGGAGGTCTGCTCGTGTGTTGACTGTGGAGAATACTTTCTTTGTGACTGCAAATGAAAATGCAATCCGTCAAAACAATATTTAAAGCCTAGAGAAGCAGTTGGCAGAGGTTTCTAACGCATAAGGAACATGGAACAACTTTTAACTCTTGGTATTCTTTAATTAGACTGAAGGATTAATAAAAGGTGCTATTAATGTGAAATGAAACTAGGAAATAATAAACAGCCTTTTCCAACTAGTAAAGAAAATATTACGTGTGCCTATTTGCCAGAGTGCTATTTCTGCCAGTAGCAAGAGGATTTTACAAAGCATTTTATAAAACACTTGGCATATATATATTTTATCAAATAAAAATGATTTTTCCCTGTTGTCAAAATATGTTGCTATGAGCACTTGAGCTTGAAAATCATTCTCTCATTGCCTTTATCTTCACGTTTCAAAGCAAACAGCAGAAGATAATCCTCCCCCCCAGTAATATTTTACAGGTTGTACACAATTGGGGCTGGGATGGAGGCTACAAGCACAGCTGAGAAGCATTTTAAATACATACACAGTATTTCTTAAAATTGATCTTCACACAGCATTTTGTTCTGCTTGCTGTAGGGATGTGCTTTATTTAAGCTTTAGGTGAAGGTACTTTCAGAAAAAAGTCCACCTACCGTTTTAGCAGATTCCAAGTTCTTCTGTGGCTGTGTGCTAAAACCAGAAGTTCTTATGCGTGAGTTAAACCAAAGTAGACTGGTGAAAGAGTAAAGTTATGAATTACATCCAGGTTGCTGCAATGAATAAGTTTTCCAAGATTGACAGTCTTAAAAGTGCTTTCCATGGGGTAAAAAAGGCTTTGCCAGCATTCTGTCCCCAGGGTGAGAGGTAATATCCTGGAGCAGGGGGCTGTACTTAGCTTTAACATTTACAAATGTTATCCAGTCTAGTTCATCCTGCTTGGCAAAGTGGCAGTTTTCTGCTGTCTGGTGATTTACCCTTTCTAATTGCTAGGGCTCTTTCTTTGAATCGAGTATTAATTGTGCAGGCTAGAGGTCTGTAACAAGGCATGTGTTATCCATTTTGTTTAATAGTTTAGCTGAGAAACAAAGCAGCTGCTTGCTGACTGAGACAGAGGTAGAGCCAAAGCATACATACACTGCATTAGTCACATTTCTATGAGTGGTTAAATGTTTCACTACAACTTGTTTGTGTTTACAGAAGTTTCACCTATGCAAGAAATAAAAACTTTTCAGTCTGAAGAATTCTGGAAACCAAAAATAGTTTTTAGAATTTGGTGGGTGGGGCTTAAGTGTGATTTTTTTTTTTCAGCCAAGTAATTCTCATCTCAATGCTTTATTGGATGAGTTGTTCCACAATTTCTTTAGAAGTTGGGTTTTGTAATACATGTTTTATGTTCTATTTCAGTTATAAGTTACTTAGCAAATATTGCCCAGGTGTAGAATTTTCATATGAACTGAAAGCTTCAGTTTTCTGGATTTCCAGTGTGTTTCTTCCTCCCCCATCCTTTTTCTTATTATGCACTTTTGGCAATCACTATAAATGGGAGCCAGATGAACACTTGAAAGTTTACAGTCGAATTTTTTTTATCTTTATAAAGTATGTGGCAATAAAACCTGTTGAGAATATATTCGGATCAATTTTTCTCTCTCATCTTTGTGGGCTTTTTAATAAGATAGCGCTGACAACCAGAATAATGTTGGAGATAAGCAGTGGACATATTTAGATTTTTGTGCAAGTCCTATCTTGTTTAGAAACCAGATGTTGGTGTAAATGCAAGCAGTGTTTGTTACAGTTAGGACTTGCAATTTTCTCTAGGATAATGGTTTTGCTGTAAGTGTATAACTAAAATATAAAGGGAAGAATCTCAGTAATGGTGGAAATTGGATTCCGAATCATACTGGCTGCTGCTGAGATGGAACAAAAAATTGTTTTTAGTGTTTTGTGGTGAAGATATTAACATGTTTTCCACAGCAGAATTGCAGGAACTTTCAGTTGAGAGGACACTGACAGAAAGGGTGGACTTCCTACAGAAAGGGCAAAAAGATTTGCAGCTTGTCAACGTCCTCTTAACGTCTGTCGTGACCACATGCGCTTTTTGGGAGCAATGATGGCACGTCTGCTTTGTAGCTGATCTCCTTCAGCAAGGAGCACTGGAACAGGCTGCCCAGGGAGGTGGTGGAGTCTCCTTCTCTGCAGATGTTCAAGACCTGCCTGGATGCCTACCTGTGCGACCTGCTGTAGGGAACCTGCTTTGGCAGGGGGTTGGACTCCATGATCTCTGGAGGTCCCTTCCAACCCCTACAATTCTGTGATTCTTTCCAGCCACCTGCTGCCTTTCCTCGCCCTGCTGAACATCCACATTAAGACTTCGTCTGACTGTGTAGTTTTACCATCACTTAAAACAGGTAGTGCCAAATAAAGTGGTAGTCTAATCCCATGATTTGTTTGTCATCCCTTGTACCAGGAGAAATGTGCTGTCAGCAAGTAAGTAATTTCAGATAAATAGAAGGTTTTTTCATCTGAATTTATGTAACAAATGTTCAGCACAAAGAAGGGGATGGCTCAGATGGAGACAAACAAGGAAGAACTTTACTGCTTCTTCCAGAAACAGACTTCTTGCTCAGAATGACTTGAAATGCCCAAATCATCTGAAATAAAGATTGTGGCTCGTATGCACTGGCAATAGGGAAGCTAGTAGGAAGTGTTCACCATGGCAAGCAGAGAATGCTCTTTAAACAATTTTAGCACTTAAATGTTACACACAGGTATCCCAGTATTCAGTTACTAAGATTTATATGCTTAAAGTGTAATTTCATTTCTGAAGAGCTAAACAAGCTCTGTTTTAAAAAAAATAAAAAAAAAATTGAACTTCAGTGTTTCAAGAGGGCCTTGAGAAAGTGTTTAAGATGCACTTTCTGGTTTGCCAGGTGTACCTTATTTATCCCTTTTTCCTTCTTTTTACCTCTTGTATCTCATTTTCACAGACTGTCCTAGGAGGTATCTCATGGGGAAATCAGGTAAAGAGACATTGGGTGAGTTTGGGTGGGAGGCACTGGAAAGTTACGGGAGAGGAAGGAGAAAGTTAAGGTAGCCACTCCAAACCATAGGCATTTCTGATTATATTTTCTTCACCGTCTGGAAAGAAATCTAGTATTTAGGAGAGTTTAGTGTCAAAAGCTGGTAAAGTGAAAAACAAAGCTGAAAATAACCCAGAGGAACTGAAATAGATATTTGTTTTGCAGGCAGAAAGGAGGATGGGTTTTGTGGATTCTTTGAACTGGCTGATTTTCAGCTCAATCTATTTATCTTGTGCTTGGAATGTCATCGTATCTTAAGACCTGTTCAGAGCTCCAGGCTGTCTTGTTTACTTCTGCTCTTGCCTTTCCCTGAAGGCAGATAAAAAATAAATTAAACTTCCCTTAAAAAAAACAAAATATTAAAGGGCATACTGCAAAATGAGCAGTTCTCATCCAATGTATGTTGGCAGGGAGAATGATGCCAGTTGCAATGGTAGGGCAGTTCCCTCCATTTTCTGTGGGTTTAAGCAAAAGTTTAGTATTTTTCATTTAATCCTTAGTAGCTTAGTACAGAAACATTACAAGAAAGCTTTGCTATCCTGCTTCATTGAGATGAAAGTGAGGACTGGTTGCTGGTAATTCTCTGTGAGGCAGAGAATTGTCTTGTTGCTGGTAAACCTCCACAAGGACTGAGCTAAGCAGAGCTGGGCTTCCAGAGGAGAAAGTCTTTGTTCCTTTGAGGCTTCTGGTTATGAATGATTTCTCCAGGTTGCCTCAGCAGGGCCTAGCACTGTCTGTGTAGATAGCAGACTGTGATGGGAGGCAGAGGGGGGGAGAGGGAAAAATGAAGATGGAAACAGGAAAGGGACCTTGTCTCTCAGAGGTGCATGGGTTAATAGAGGGGGCTGTAGGAAGAGTATCGTAGAGTTGATGTCAAGATATTCCTTATGAAATGAAGCAAAACTGAATGTATGTTTAAGCACTCCAATTAACTCTGTGTTTAAGAGAAGATGCGTTTTTACAGCTGCTTAAAGACCTTTGCCTTCATCATGTGTCATGGTCTCTAAAGGACAATGTTGGCAAGTTCTATAACTTTCAAATTTTTATTGGTTTTAAATGTGCTTAGAAGAATGAATTATGGTTTATTGCTTAGCTTTCTTATGAGCACTGGAAATCACACAATGTAAGGAGTGTACAATTAATTGTAAGGCAATGCAAACCAGCGTAAGCATGGGCATTACATTCATTCTGGGAACAAAAAGCCAGAGTATCCAAAAAGGGGGAAGTAACCTCCTGATTTCTTCTTGAGCCACTCACAAAAATCAGATTCAAGTTGATACTATGTAAGAATTGTTGTACACAACGTGTTAAGCAAAGTATGTTCCAATTCAGCATCCTTGGGGGTGGGGGAGGTTTTGGGAATGGTATTGGATCTAAGATAAACAGCCAGCTTATCTAAAAAGAAGGCTTACAATACTTGAGATCCAGAATGACTGAAGAACTGGAGATAAGGTATTTATGCATTTTGCTGTTCTTATGAAAAGTTACGACTGTTTCCAAGGCTCAGTTATTTAGAATAAGCTAAGGTCATGGTTGGAGCAACCAGCTGCAGAACAGACAGCTGGAAAATGACCTAGTGATTGTATGAGCATCCTTCCATATGTTTCTGATTTACAATCAGAATTTTTTAAAGCTGAAGACATTGCATTTATTCTTTGCACTTCTGGAAAAGAAAGAGACTCCTTGTATCGGTTACTGAGTTCTAAATGAATAAAGTACATCTTAAAAAAAAGAAAATGCACAATTGTAATTTGGAATTGAATAATTACAAACACAAATGATAAGTGGAGTAATGTTACGGTCTGCTATTCACTCAGCACCCTGTTCTGAAGATAAGTTCTCTTGAACTTTTACATACTTACCATCACTTAAATCCCAAATTAAAAGCCAGCCTGCTTCAATTTGTTAAAATGGCTTGGAATTACTAACCAAACGGAGATGACTTTTTAATAACAGTATCGCTGCTTTAGAGCCATTGCTATACATCTATGGAGACACGACATGAGGCTCCAAGGCTCGCCGGCCTTATAAGCACTTCAGTTTGATATTCCTGTCGTGTGCTCCTTACATTATTCATAGCATCTCCTTTATGCACTGTACTTATGGTTAGTCATCGTATTTGTCTGTTTTGTGCTCTTGTGCATTTTAATAGAGGAAGGTTAGTTGTTTTTTTTTTCCTGTTAATATTAAATTTATGACATGAATTACAAGATAAAGTGATTTGATTTTCTTTTAAAGGGTCTAGATAATTGTTAGTAATGTAAATTTGGGATAAAACTTAGAGCATCATATGATAATTCTGTGTATTTGTCAATTTTTATGACTTTATTGGTTATGCATTGATTGGTTAATTGTGAAAAGTTTATACACCTGTAATATGAAAATGATTATGAAATCCTTAACATTTCTTTTGGTACATAATATTTTTGTTTAAAAAATAGTGTATCTTTTATTTCATATAGGAAATTCCTATGTTTATTGCTTGCAGTGATCAAGTTGGGAAGCAGAAGGAAATTGGTTCATGCTATAGGAGTGGAAATGGAATATGTTATAAGAAGTCAAAGAAGAAAGCTTGAAATGTAAACCATCTGTTGTCCCTAAAGGGAGTTTCTGTCCTAATCCATCTAATTTATTATCATAATACTGAAGTAAATATCTCAAAAAGTAATCTTCATCAGTATTAAAGCCCAACAATCAAGAACAGAAAAAGGAAAAATAAGTTCCTGCTGTTCTGAGACGAAGGAAAGGAACGTGGGGTTGAAACTATTGTTACTTTATTTTTGCTTTTTTCGTTATACCTGTATCATACAGTACAGACAGTGGAAAAATCAGTTTGTCAGTCATGTAGTTCTGAGAGCTTTGGTTTTGTAGTCAAAAGCTTAGCTGTAACTGAATGTTTTCCAGAAATCCAAGAGATTTTCTCTATAGGCTTACATAGGTATCAGAATCTTAAACAGGTTTTTTTATAGGTATTTATAGGTACTTAGCACTAGCAGTGCTCTAATAAAGCCTTGCTAATTACCGTGGATTGTGAATGGTACTGAGCTTAGATTACAAGAAAGTTCCACCCTTGTTTACGTAGATATGACTTGGAAAACACAGTTCTTCTGAATAGTTAGGCCAAAGTTGAAAGCAGAAATGGAGTTCCATGTTTACCAGTTACTGTGTTTTCTGGTTGTGTTTCTGCTGGTATTTTCATTAGGATCAGGAGCACTTCTTTGAAGTGAATCTCCTGGTAAGGCCAAGTCACTGTATTTTGATTCGTATCTCTTAGAACTACTTGAACTTGGTTCTTTTGGATGTGACAATCCAGAAGATGTGAGTACTTGGGGATGTACCTGATGGCTTGTACTGCTAATGGATTTAATTAGTTGCTAGTGCTAGTTGGAATAAACATCCTTTCTGTCAAAAACTGGAGGTGGGTTTCGTGGCCTCATTACAAGTATTTTGTGTGCAAATCCACTCCTAGTGCTTCACCTTAATTGCTCATGTGGATGCAGTACTAGAGGCCAGATCAGGCTCTGTTTCTGTATTTGCTGTATTTCTGTAAACAAACCATCGGACTTTTTGATACTTATTTAATTCTTAATTTAAGAATCTGTTTTTTTTTTTTTTTAAAGGCCCATGTAATATCCAGAAAATAAATAACAGAGCAAGCACTCAGGTAGCTCAAGGGAGCAGAACTCTACAGTGCTCTTAATGTCTATGTGAGCAGCAGAATGGTGTCCAGCACAGGAGCCGCTGTTGATGTGGTGCCGTCTGTTGTTACTTTCAAGTCTTGCTCCTGAGCAATGGGAGTCAGACCATGAATTTTTAGTTTTCACATGGAACCAGTGGTATCTTTTCCACGGATATCACTTTACATTTAATAACGTTGAATTTGCTTGCTTTCTTAGCATCCTGGAAGCTGGTAATTCTTCACTAGTTCTTAGCATTTTGTCGTCATCTCACTGATCAGTCCAGTTTGTTTATTTTTTTGCAAGTATATTAAATAGAGTAAACCTAGGCACAGGCCTTTTGCTGAACTCCTACCCATGGACTCCCTCCATAATGAGAACTGACTATTCTTAAGCTGTCTCTTTTATTTGCTTTAATCTGTGCTATTACCTCTTAGTCTGTGGCAGCTAATTATTAAAAGTTTGACTTTAATGCAACTTCAAAAAAATAAAGCTAAGCAGACAGTTTCTGATCTTATATGTGTGTGTGTATATACACACTACTATAACTGAATAGTGTTCTTTTTAAGGCTGAAGAAGCCTTCAAAAAAGTGTCTTAATTTTGATTGTGCATTCTTCACTTAAAAGCTGAAAGAGGTGAAGATCTGCAGTTAACATACTGCGTGTTTATGTTAATAAAACTATAAAAGTTACAGGTGCTTCTATTTGAATTTGTGAATGTGATGTCCATTACGTTTTTGAAGAGTATTTAAATATAATGAATATATTTATGTTTCTACATGAAGCCAGGGGGTTCTTGAGGTTGATAAATGCTAATTGATTTTTTTTTAACAAAGGAAGATGCATTCTGCAAAGCTGAAGCTAGATGTGTACAAATGCGTACCGTATCTTCATGGTCACTGCGCACGTGAAAAGAAAAAAATGTGGGTGCAGAGGAAAGAAAGAAGATGGAGGTAGTTCACATAAGTCTCCAAATCGCCTATGATCCTATACATTTTGTATGCATAGATTTTTCAAAGAATTTGTTCTTAAGGACATGGTTATATTCATGTGCTTATGAGGGCTTAATTTCAGTTTATAAATACAGACGCATGATTAAGGTTTTTCATTTTGTTAGCGTATTATTTGTTGCATTAGAAAACAAAATATACTAAGAAGGACTTCAAAAAGTAACTGTTACTATAAGAAAGCTAAAACTTTTTAGGAATTCTAGTACACATTTGCTTGTCTATTTCTATATTGCACTCTTCTAGTTTCCCTAAACTTAAACTGTAATATAAATGTGGTAGCGTGATGTATGGCTTATTGCACTTGTGCTCTTCAGTGAAGTGCTGAAAAAATGAAGAATTTAATTAAACTAAAGGGCTTATGTGCTCTGTGTTCTTACCTTGTAGTGACTTGAATATCTTCAGGTATAAGACATAACAAAAGCTTTCCATAGCTCAGACAATGTATGCTACTTTTCTTTGGATTACTTGAAGCAATTTTTGCTCAACTTTGAAGCAGGGGGTGCAGCTTATTGGTATTAGTTATGCTGAAGGGTAGTCTAAATTGTTAATGAAGCCTGGAGTGCCACTATCTGTGCCTGCTCTAGCTGATGTGCAGTTCTAATTAAAGCATTACATTTAAAATGCCTTCTAAAATAAAACAGTACTTCTATCTTACCTGTACTTTAGTCTAATAGTTCAGAGTTGTGTTAATGCACACCATTAAAACCTTTGAAAAGTCGTTCATTGCCTTCATGTCTAATCAACTAAAATCTTTTTGAAAGACTTGCGATAGCTGAAGCACAGGTTGAGAAGTAAAGAATACATCTTAGCACAGACATTATATTAAGATCTGAAACTCAAAAGTTTGACTTTCCTTTTCAATTAGATATTGAATGAATCAACATTTGAGGAAGATGTGCAACAACATTGTGATCTTTTGTGATCTTGCTCTCATGTTTTTCTCTTGTATGTCTGTTTTCTACTGTTTTCTTACTACTTCCAGTAGTTGAACATCTAGCTGGTCAGATTTTTGATGTTGTCCACATATTCACATATTCCTGTTGAGCATTACATCATATGTGCTATAAACTTTTAGCAAGTTGAATCACTTTAGAACATGGAAGGCCAATTTTCTACTGCTTACGCACAAAGTCCATCATCAATACTGGTTATATATCATACTGCTACCAAATATTGACATGAGTATTCTTGCTGTTAGTATTAAAATTTTTTTTCTGCATTGCTAATGGCATATTTATGTACACTAAAATTCTATCTCCACATTATAGATTATAGCTTAAAGATCCCAAAATATTTAACTGTTCTAAAATGGGCACGAATACTCCACAAGTAAGGAAGAATTTCTGTATGTACTCATTAACAATGATTATTTCACCAAAAGTGAGGAAAAAAATAGTTTTCTGCTTCATGCTCTTCCTCAGTTTCCTGATCGTGTGTTTCATGATCATCTTCTATTTCATCGTATTCTTCTGGTGTTAAAAGTCGTCGAAACACTGCTGTTCTGATTTGTGTGGACTTGTTGCCGTTTCTGTTTTGTTCTCCATAGTAGATGGTTCTAATATGAGGGAAGCAAAAGAAGGCATATGTGCTTATTGGAGCTGTTAGCTTATTGTGGTCCACCCGTAGATAGGTTAGCTGGTTGGTGTTCATTGGATCAATGGATGGACACATCAAAGTAACATTTATCACTGTAAGAGAGAAAAATATTAATTAAAATTCAGAAGATAAGGTTATATTTAAGAAGTATTTCATAATTGAAATGAATTTTGGAATTTAAAATGGAAAATACTTGTGATGCATCACATTATAGCAGCCTTTCCTCTGTTTTAAACCAGTTTCATACGTGACAATTATAACAGTTCTAGAATTTGGAAAACATAAGATTGTGGGTAAAATGTATACATATAGTGTGGCTGCAACTACCATCTTAATTACTATTTTATATGAATTGAATATTTTTCATATAGTTTTTCAATTCTTATGTGATTTTTCAGTTGTTTCATCAGAAGAAAGTTTCAAAGTGATTTTAGGAGTTAAATGAAAAAAATTGTGGAATATTTACAAAACATCCACTTGGAAATCATGGGAAAATAGGAAAATAAAATCCTTTCTAGGTTGCCTTTGTTTCTTCTCAGCTAGCCAAGGATGTGTTTACATTCCATCTTGAAGAAGACGGAGCCGTACCTTTCCTGTGCTGTAAGTTAAAAGCTGCATAGCATGAGAGATATGTTGTGTATGAACTTTGGGTCAATGCCACGTTAACTGGTTGGTTCAGAACATTAACAGCTCAATCTCGTACGTCTGCAAAGAGGGGTATCATAATACTTCTTGAACAACGTGCAAATTTGGATGACTCCTAGATTGTAAGCTTGGATTTTACATAACCCATCAGCTGACAGGTGACAGATCTTCCTAATCAGTGACAAAATAAGCGTTTCTGATAGTTTTTGATTCAGGCTAAGGGATTAGGTGGTAAAGTAAAAGCTCATCCCACCCTCTGCTCCTTACAACCAACTCCAAATTCCATTTCTACATTTTTCTGCTTTTCAAGAGTGAAGAGCTATCGACGTACTTTCAATGTCATTGTCTTCAATATACAAATGCTGCAGACTTCTTGGAATATAGAATACTTGTTTCAATTTGTTATGTCCAAGGTTAAGTTCTAAAAGGTTTGGTAGATTAATGAAGGTGTTGCGTGGAACGTTCTGCAGGTTATTGTGGGACATTCTTAGGGCAATGATTTTGGGGAGTTTGCTGAAGTAGTTTTCTGGAATATAAGAAATGGAGTTATTTTCTAGAGAGAGATACATAAGTGACGACGGCAGGCTGGGAGGCATGGTCTGTAATTTGTTGTTGCATAAATTCAGCTGCATTAAGTTGCTCATGACTGAAAAGTGATTTCCTTTGAGTACTGAATCGTCAAGAAAATTATTGCAGAGGTCAAGCATGGTGATGTTTGGTAATCCGTCCAGTGCAATTCCAGGTAACTGGGAAATCTTATTGAAGCCAAGGAGGAGTCTCTCCAGAGAGCTGGGAAGTGGGAATGGAAATTCATCTAATTCATTGTGCTGTAAGTGAAGCTGCACTAAGTTTGACAATTTGGCAAAAACACCACGATCAATCATATGAGATTTAATTTTGTTGAAGCTCAGATTAATTTCTCTTAAAATGGTAACGTTAGTGAATGGTCCTGCAGGTACAGCTTCAATATCGTTGTTTTGCAGATAGAGTTGTTGGACATGAGCAGGGATGTTTGGTATTGTTTTAAGCTTACGATGGTCACAGTACATAGATAGCGGAAATTCTGGCGGACAAAAGCATTCTCTGGCACACTCGACTGGAAAAGGGAAGTGAGGAACCTCAGCTTGTGCGCCTGGATTAGAGTTAAAATAATATGGATGTTGATGATCTGGCTCATCATATTCGTCCCCAAAATCGTAGTCTTCATATTGGCAAAATGCAGTGGTGGTCCAAAGGAGGTAAATGATTGATAGTTGGCTCAGAATCCCCATATTTGAATTGGTACTTCTACCCTGTTGATGAGAAAGAAAATAAGATGCCCAGGTAGTCATAAGTGAAATCACATATGAATCTCTCAGTGTCAAGGAGAAGCAGTATAAAACTACTGTAAATAAGCAGAATAACATTTTTTTTCAGAGCCCTGTCAACAATACTACTAGCAAAAACATTTTCTAGTTTGGATCTTTCAAGAAACAGCCATAAGCAACTGGCCTTGAAGTAAACTGAACTTTTCCTGTCTGAATTCTGATTATGAAGAGCTTTCTACCTGTGCTGTCCCTGATACTGAAGTGTACCGTAAGAGCTGGGAGAAATAGCAGGGAAATGGGAATGTCTTCATTCCTTTCTCACCTTAATGTGTTACAGACAAGTTGCAAAAGAACTGTGTGTATGAAGTCCTGTGCAATCTGGGTTGTTAGACATTGTAGTTGTTGCATTCTTTCCAGTATAGTGGGTTAAGAACCAGCCTAACGGATCAATTTTGGATGGGTGCAGATAGAATCCTTGTCAGATCCTATTTAACGTAAAAATAGATAAAAGTTGGCACTGTATTGGTGGTTGTGTGTTCTGTGGAGTTCTGTCATATTTTTCTATTTTCTGCAAAACATGGCTGTCTCACTACAATGCAATAATAATGATTTTTAATTCCCATCATTGTATTTGATTTCAGTTACTGTGTGAAATCTTCACTGATAAGCAGTTTTCCTTGTAGAATTCCTATGCTTCAGCAATTGTAAGACCTTTCCAGACATACCTAATTTACCTTCATAATCACCTTCTGAGGTGAAATAGTGATATTGTGAAAGATGATTACTTGCAATCAATTTTGCCTGTCAAATTTGAGATGCGCAAAGCCAGCCTAACATTTTAGAGTACTCTGTGTGGTCAGAGGAACCCTTTTATATGGCAGAGTTGGAGTTGTGAATCGTGTCAAGCTGTACGAGTTGGACAGTACGTGAGTCAAAACATAACACTGCTGATCAAAGCAGAGGTATTGCTGGAGATCTTGAGACTCACTCGGTATAGGTGGGAACTATGATGCAGAGAAAAGCAAATAATCTCAGTTTTCTTATGATGCTGTTCATGTTTCTTAATCATAGAACTCTTTTTCTTGGTTGTTCTTAGTAGTTTATCTTATTTTACCAGGCACAATCAAAGAGTAACGAAGGAGATGGGACTTAGAAACACTAATTTCATGTGCCTCGTATTGCTGGCTGATTCCCATTGCATGACATATTCTATGAATTTAAGGAGAAAGGGAGTCCTAAGAAAAGCTGTGTTTAGGTCCTCAGCAAAGCTGGGTGTCCGTATCCCTACAGTATTGTCAGATATCTGAGCTGAGGTAGGTAAATAGCTGCAGCATCTCCACAAAGGCCAATCTGCCACTACCTGCATTGTATTAATGCACTATGAAGACAAACTTAGTGGACAGTTGCTGAGTTCAGGAAGCAGTAATGTGCTTCAAGAGGAATTAATTGCCTTAGAGATTTCAGGCAGTGTATATTAGAAGAATAGCTTTTTACTTTATTTCTAACTGCAAGTCAGAGCTCCTGGTGTCTGCCCATAGAAGTCCTGTCTCTATTGTGTCTTGATTTTGTTCTCTGGAGCAGATTCTGACAAAATCTGTTTCTCAACATTATTTCATGTTCTTTGTTTTGTTCCTCTCTCTTCTGGCTCCTAGTTCTGCCCAGAACTTCAGCTTTGTCTTCTGGTTCTTTCAGCACTTCTGCTTCTCACAACATTTGTGATTAATCATTTTTTCTATTCGTAGTGCATTAGAAACCAGGAGAAACGACCTTGCTAAATCCCATATAGTTTGAGGATAGAGGTTAATTAGGCCTTCACACAATTCACTAGGCATGTAGACAGGGTAAAGGGAAGAACTGTAATCACTGCAGATGCAATGGTGGTACATAATGGCCATTAAGAATGGGAGGAGCTTATATTCTGAGGGCTGCTTATACCTTAGCTGAAGCTGAGTGCGTATTTGGTAGGACGGCTACTGTCCTTAAACTTGAAGTTCATGTCTCAAAGCACTGAGAAACTAATGCTTCTTCATGAAGTATTTTTAAGAACCTATTATCTTTAAAACAAAGAATGGTGTCAGCTTGGTAATGAGGGGAGCAGATCAGATGCACACAGTATGAGAACTGTGTATGTAGAGACTTGAAGGAAAACAGAAAATCATAGAGGCATGATTCTCTACATCTGTTTAAAAAAAAATAAAGAAAAAAAAAGAAAAAACTCCAAAACTAAGAGCTTAGTACCAGTATTGTAAGCAGTGTACCAGCTGAAATCAAGTACTTACATAAGATGCATGAGTTACTCCTCACTGCAAAGATAACACAACTGGTTCTTTTTATTCCTGCTTACCAATAGAAATTACTCCTTGGAAGTCTGGGAAGCTCAAGTTGTGGAAGGGAGCAGCTTAGCGTGCTGATGAAATCATCTGAGCAATAGCCTAACACAGCTGGAGGAACAAAAGATGTCCCTAAACCATACTTTGTGGTGAGGAGCCTTGTGGGAAGGCAAAGTAAAATAATAGCTTTAGTCCCTCTTCTGATTTGCCAGCAAAAAAATAAAGAAGAGTACTGTGCCACATCATCAGCTATTGTTGGTGCAGTGTCACAAGTCTGCAGGGAGATCCATTCTGTTAAAATCACTTTAAAAAAATTTAAAGTACTTCTTCAGTGTTATCGGTTCATTAAAAAAACAAAAACAAGTGTAAGACTTCAAAAATATTTCAGAGGTCATGAGTTCATTTTGTGGTTTCTGTGACACTCAATCCGGTACCCAAAGAGTTTGTTCTTTTTGTTTGTTCTTTGGAGGGAGGAGGAGGTTAAGAAACAGTACAGCAAAAAAAGAAAAATCAGCAACCAAGTGGCCAAAATCCTGACCTTGTGAAAGCTGAGGGAAAGCATGTGCTATAGAAAGGGTCCTGATGAATATCTTCAAATGTGTGCTGGTTTTTTTTCACTTCACTGTCTGTATTTCCTGTTCTGCAGGAAGCAAACGCTCAGGCTGTACGGTTTTAATATGTAGTGTTTTAAAATTCATAGTAAGTTTCCAGCATGTTTGTGGTAGCTTGTGTACAAAGAGATGAGCTTTTGTATGAAACGGCCAGGAATGACATGAGAGATGTAAACCAGTTTTGTGGTATGAATGGATATATTTTCCCCAGCTTTATAAGGGGATAAAAAAGAAAAGATATCATTGTGTTATTTTGCTGAATTACAGTACTTAGGATATATATGCAGAAATGGAGAAAAGGAGGGGGTGAGTTTATTGTTGAAGTAGACATGTTGTTCTGGGTTAGTTGTGTGATTCATCAGAAAGCTCTAGGGAAGCAGTTTATTATAGTTCTGGATTGGTAAAAGAGTTGCATTATTTCTAAACCTATTGACAAGGAAAATTCTTCATCGAGAAAAGAAAATAACACAATAGTAAAGTCTATTTTGGCTTTGAGCTTCCTGAGATTGATCTATTTGACCTTTCCAAGCTTTTTTCTGTAGCATTGTGGACTGGAAATTATTAAAGAACCAAAATCATGCATGGTTTTATTTGGAATATAAACAAAAGCATCAGAAGTCAGGAGCAACAATAAAGTTGTAGGAGCAGGCAACATGGAATTAAAATTACAGCAATCATGTATTTATATGCAGAATACAGAATGGCAAAGGTGAGGTTGAAAGAGTGAAATTAAACCTCAATAGTGCCTTATGAACTGTACTGTAAGCAGTTAAGTCACTACCATGGTATAATTAAACCTAACTAATATCAAACAACAAGTTACTGTTTGTTTTTTTTTAAGTAATTAGAATATATTCCTAATGATGAACCAGAGAAAGACATTTGAATTTATAACACCAGCCAGTGAAGTGTTACTGACTGCTACCAAATTAGTTGGTTTTATATTGATTTGCTTTTTAAAGTGGAAGTCAAAGGATATAATGCACAGTTTTGGAAGATCTGTTATATAAACAGTTCAAAATAAGGCACATGCAAGAATTAAAGCTATTTTCTCTAAAAATAAAATTTAACCAAATTTAAATTTCATACCTGATAGTTTTGTGTAGTTTTCTGCTTATGATTGCGTCCTGAATCCTTGTTAGTTATTAGAAGACTTGAAATCTCACCATGCATTCAAAAATCCATGATGACAGAGGAAAAGAGCCTGTCCATCTGAGAACTGTAGCAAAGCTCTTCCTTTACAGCATATATAGTTGCAGAAGATGATGCAGGGCCAGCCATGGGACGTATTAAGACTCATTTCTTTTTTTTGTTGCATGAGCTGTCTTGAATGTAAACAAGTTCTACTTTGTCATCTTGGTCAAATCTGTGTGTTTGGATCATCTTCTAGCTTTGGTCTGAACTGTGGTAGGAGTTTCCTTACAAGGAGGATAATGAGAGGATTAAATTTAACATCATGCCCACAAGACATCTTGTTTCAAAGGCTGTGACAAACCTTTTAAGTTCACTCGAACTTTTTAAAATAACATGTCTGAAGTTTTGAATTTGTTATTAACTCATTCAATCAATGAGAATTGTTATTGCTTTCAACTTTGGGTCTGAACTGAAGGCATTAGAGGGAAGACTGTTCTAATATTTAGTGATTTTAAGTGCTTAGCTTCTTGAATAAGCATGAACTTTAAAACTGTCTATTTGAAGTATGGAGGCAAAATACTTCCAGAGTAGGCAGAGAATATAACCACTGACAGCACAGCGGTGTGATTTGTGAGTCCAAAATCTTTACTTGGCAAATTGAAGAAAATCTATAAGAAGATAAGAACTGACGATGTTGATTTGTTGCTTTCAGTGTCTGTACTGAAGAAAAGAGGATACATGATTAAATATAATGAGGAAATCTGAATGCTGTAATTTGGTTCCCATAAAGCCTGTGGCTTTCTGAAGAAAGAAACAACCTCAGGCATGAATTATCCACATCGGGCTGCACTTCTAAGTCAGATTGTAGGCACAGAAAGAAAATACAGATATAAAACTCTTTGCATCCTAATTCCTAGGTCTTAATTTGTTACTCACAAATGCTGTCAGCAGACCACTAGCAGCCTGTGTGACTGTTGTATGTGACCTGCAAAGGCACTTCTTGTTTGTGCTTGCTATTAACAATAGTAACAGATTGTCAGATTGTTGCAGAATCTATTTATCCTCTATTTATCCTCTGCAAGAGCTGGCTGGAAAATGTGGGTACTGAAGCACAGGGCTCTCAGCTAATTAGAAAATCAGATACTGAATTGCTCAATTTTGCAGGGCCTTCAGTCCAGCCAGAGCCTGCCCAGAGTACCAGGTAATAACAGTTCTTAAAGACTTCCTGCTGTTTGGTGGAAAGTCATGCACTGATGATGTCCCTGTACAAATATGCATTTTTAAAGGTAGCAGAAAAGGGGGGGTCATTGAATCGTATAAACAATCTTGCAGAGCTGAGATGATGCTCAATCTACCGAGAGGAAAGCTGTTCAATATGTGAGGCCATGGCTGCCCCTCACGTGGCCCTTACAGTGTGATCTCTACCTATTTCCCATTTTGTAGGTGGTATTACATGATGAAAGCTCTGCAGCCCTTGACTTATGCAGTCTGTTTTACACAAATTGTTCTGCTTTCTAGGAGCTCCTATGAAGGATGTGTTGACCAAGAACAGTTCAATATAGGAAAAGGAACAACTCAAAAATAATTCTGGAGATTTACTAGACTGGAGATATTGCACATATTGACTCTTTCAGTCTGTTGCAGGAAGAGCATGTGTTACATTCATAGGTGGGTTTTCTTTTCTATAGCAGGGGCATTGAGTTAGCCCTCGTGAAGTTTCTGTTGCTACAATAGCAAGTAGTCAAACAATCAATGCAGACAATAAGGAGTTTACAATATTAAAAATATTCCTTCCTACCACTTCCTCCCAAGTTGGTGTCATCTGCAGACTTGCTGAGGATGCACTCAATCCCCTCATCCAAATCAATCAATAAAGATATTAAGCTTTATGGGTACAACGGTCACATTTTCATACTTTTCCTGATATCTTAATTTACATCAATCTTTTTTATTAGTGTTTGTTCACTTCTAGCTGCAGGTTTAATGCATTTTTGTAAGGTACCTGAAATATACCTGCAACTTCAGATTGTTCCCATGGTTGTCTTCAATCTGCAAATCATACGTACGTAGCTTTCAAAAACCAGCTTTTTTTCTGTAGAGACTTCATGACAAAGACAAGGGGTAGTTTTCAAGGTTATCTGCCAAGCAATTCCTGGATGATCACGCGTAAGAAAATCTTTTTCACTGACAGCAATTTCCCTAATGTACTTATGATGGCAGATGCTTTCCCTTTACTCTGTTATTTAGAGTTTGTTCAATGACAAAATCATTGTTTTTACAATGACTGTTGAATAAATCTACTTGTGTAGCACAAGAGCTTGTAATGCTAGTGTATGAGCATGCCATGACAGAACAGAGTCTTGCATTGGATGAAACTCAGTATACCTAGACCTGTATCCAGATTTCAGTAGTGGCTGACAGCAAAGTAGCAGGAAAGAATAGAAGAATGTGACAAGCAGTGAGTTGTGTCTGCAGAACATTTTCTCTGCAGCCAGAAACTGTGACTTGGAAACTTCCATAGAAACACTGAGTATTATTACATGTTGTCATTCATCTGTGCGTGTCCCTGGCATCTCCACTTATAAGGAAAAATGTGATCTCTGTACTCTTCCTTCCAACCAGTTAATGCTCTGTTTTTCTGGATTTTCTTTATTTAACTCTGTTAAAGGAAGATACTTTTCCATACAGCTGTATTCTACCAGATGTGAAATTACATTTGTTATTTTATTTATGGCGAGTAATCAACCTGAAGTTATTCTACTTTGCCTGAGTAATTTGTGAGAAATGGCCTCTTCTTGGTAGAGCTGAGGCAGTGTCTCATAACTGCTTCATCCCATCAGTCTGTGGTGGGAAGCTTTCTGTTTCTTCTATCGTTAGCTGTTCTGAGATTCTTGAAAGAAAGACTACTGGCTACTTCTGGTGAGGACTTCAATACAGTTCAATATTCTTACAGTCAGCTGCTTGAAAAAAAAAACAACTCATTCCTTTACCTGTTCCAAAGAAATATTCATGGTAGCCACCATTTCATTAGGGAGGATGAGGTGATTTAGGCATTAGTTACTGATCTTCCATGGAAATCAAATGAGTGTTCTTGTTACTGTTATGCTTCCAGCACCTGACTGTTGCCTTTCCCCATCGCTGTTCAGGAATAGATATGATACATGAAAATAGCCAAAATATAAATATTCATAATGCTTTTTCTCTTAATAAATTTTAGCTGAGTTTTAGTCTGGTGATGGCATGAGGCCAGCGCTTTGATTGAGGGGTTAGATTGAACTTTGTCAGAACCGAGCCCATGGGGTAGCTGCATTTAAGAATCTCAATGCTCTACATCTCCATATGACAGCTGTCCAAAACTCCCATCACACCTTTGCCAAGCACTAGGCTTATTGCTGGAACTCACAAATCTGTATGCTGTGAAAGCAATCAGGGACGTGAGTTGTCTAATTGTTTAGAACTGCCAGTGGGTGAACTAGATAATGGACTGACCCTTTGGAGTGTGTAAGTGAAGGGCACTCTTTGGAAGGAGAGAACAGTTAATCTATGAAGCAATTGCACTTCTTACAGATGTATTTTCCATAATCACATATTCTCATCTTCTCAGGTTCCTATGCACTCTGCCTTTGGGAGGGAACTGTTAACATGAGACATGTGTTACCCTTTCTGTTCTCAGCACAAAGCACAAGAAGCAGCAATACACGTCTATGATATACAGCTACTACTGCAGCAAGACGTTCCTGATAGCAGCAGTAATTAAAGATCTCTTCATGTATGTATGCTCTGAAGGAAAGTGCATGTGGAAAATATCTAAACGATTTTTAGGTAGTGTGGTAAGAAACTTTTTTTTTAATATGCATTGTTTTAATTGCTTTATGTTAAATCATACAAGCTTTTAATAAGTAATAATGAGTTTTTTTCTTCCTTTGGGTAGAAGCAGTAAGAAGAATGCAGTATGCTGAGGACTTTCAAAATCAGTCTTGGTTTCTACTTTTCTGAAATGTTGTGATTTTGCATTCATTCTGAATGCACTTTATTGAGCTCTGAACAGGAATACTGATTGTTCCTGGAAGGCTTTATCATCGAGAATTAGTTTTCAGCAGAGACAAAATACACAATAATTACAGTACTAATTGCATTATTTCCTACAGATTCTACCTTGACAGTGGTTTCAAGGAAAAACAGTGGCCTATTAACCTTCTACTAGCTTATTCTGTTTTATATTCTGATAAGTTTATTGCTCTATTGTATATGTAGCTGCTTATAGCTAATCTTGATGATTATTTGTTGAATAAGGAATCTCTTGCCATGTTTAAGAGAACACTTTATGAACTCTGGCAGTGATAGTGGTTGATGGAGGTTGGAGGCACGTTTCCTTCTGCATGGCATCACAGTAGATTTTGTCTTCAGTTCAGAGTGTGCCAGTCCTACAGGCCCCAGTATAGAAATATAGTTTGTCAAGTGTGACATAAAGCTATTAGCTTTACCAGCAGAGGTAGATGTCTGCATGCAGTGTAGCTTCTACAAGTATTCTAAGTCTTTTATCTCTGAATTTTTGGTATTATGAGAAGATTCTGCTGGCTCTTCTTAGAGAATAGTATTATGCATTTTCTGAGCTCGAGGGCAGAGTATTACACTGTGCTGGCATGTACTTAATTCTGTATCTCTGAACATTGTTTATCTTTCCTTTTCTATGTTGTCTTATAAACAGTGAAGTTCTTCACAAAATCAGATTTGGCATTTGAGGTAATAAGAATGTTTGAAAGCATATATAGGAGGTTAACATCTAAATGGAAATTGTATACAGTAATGCAAAATATAAATGAAAATTCTGTTATTGGAAAATTAGAGGAATTCTGTGGAAGTACTGATTTCTGGCTATGAAACTCTTTGAGCAAGTAATAACACTGCATTACTGCATTTCTGCTGGAGAAGTGAGCAGACATTGCTTCCATTATTCTTGCAGAATAGTTGGTTATTGTACTGCTGCTTGAATCTGAGCATCTCTTGGTCAGGTTAATAGGTAAATGATTTCTTCAGTCTTCATGATAAAGGTTAGTCCTGTTGCTGACCCTTGTTTCATCCTGTAGAATAGAAAGAAGACAAGGTTTGAACAGAGCTGTAAGAAAAAGGCTAGTGTGATGTCTGAATGTTCTTTGTGGCCCTAAGTGGGATACAAATGAAGGCAGAACAGTGTATTTCATAATGGCAGGCCACTTTCCTTTTCCACAAAGAGGAAGGAAGGGAGTTAAGCTGTTCTATGAAGTGTTTCTGGAAGGAAAGTGTTTACTTTGGTCTTCATATCTGAAAAGCACTTGTAGCATGAAAATAACACAGGCTGAACAGTTAAGAGGCAAGTTCTTGCTTGTGCTGGTCACTTGCTTTCTCTGCACCTCAGGGGATTTCATATCTTTTGGCAAGCAGTCAATTAGAGTTTTATTTTCCTGCTGTCTTCAGAATTTAATGAGGGACTGTGATGATTTAACAGATAATCCAAGTGTAACTGTGAAGAGAACTTATTTGTTTCAGCATTTCTCCCCTTGACACCATACTTTGTGAAGGTGCTGAGTAATAAATGAGTAATGAATCTGGCTTATGAGATGTGCTGCACAAGCTGCATAGGTGATCTGTACGTATGCAGTTAGCCTAACACATCCTGGCTTCTTAGCTGTGCACTCATGTACAGGAACATATAGCAGGGACGTAGTTATAGCAAGACTTTCCTGTATGGAAATGTGTGGGATTCTCATCAAAACTGTATCCACAGTGCTGTTCTTCCAGGGATATTGTAGTCTTCAAATTTTTCCTGACTGTGATTTTAAACAGAAAAAGTGTGGAAAGACAAACCTGACTGCATGCTATTCCCTCTTCAGTCATTGCAACATAATGGTTAAATCCAGTATTGCATTGTTGAGTAGAACTGTTCATATTTTATGTGAAGAACTGCAAGAAGTCTGTCTGCTGGCAGCATGTTCTGTTGAGCTAAGTCTCTGATGGCTAAGGAAAGCTTTCAGAAACATCCTCGCTTCTTGTTTCAAAGCATTGATTTCTTTTGGAAATCACTTAAACATCAGAAAGCCTTTCTGCCTGTGCCTCGTGCTGTCCTCCATTTCAGGTGATCCACTGGGTATGCACAGTAATTCTTACGCGTATCTCAGCAGATAATTTTGGACACTGGTATGTGATACGTGGCATCTGGAGTTTGAGTCAGATTTTCATTTACTCCAGGGCTTTTCCGCATGTTTCCTATTAGCAGCTTTGTTCTCAAACCTCCCGTCTTCCCAGAACGAAGGAAAAAAAATGAGACAATCTTCAGTTCTCAACATACAAAAGGAGGAAAGAAAAACCTCCAAAACACAGGCTTCAGATTCCGACTTTATCATTATATTTGCATGAAATTAAAATAGAATGGAAAACATTAATGTTTCTTCTGCCTGCTGTGGTGGATGTTTGTTTTTCTGGATCAGCAGTGCAATAGTTTAACCAGAAGTTTTCTCTTGAGGCTGCAAAGTAATGAGCAGTGATGATTGGGGATATTCTTAATATTTTCATTTGAATTTTCATCTTTTCCATGACCTTCATTGAAAACTAATGCTTATGTTACTCATTTTCTACTTCTTACTAATTAGTCATTTAAGAAAATATGAGTGAAGTAGTTCTTGTTTTTTTTCTAATCAGAGCGAAATAGGAAAATATCTGTAAAGTCTGAGAACAGAGAACAAATTGACATAACTCAAACTTGTTAGGTTGAAACATCTTGGATTTGTTCAGCTTTACTAGGCAATATTTTAATGAAAATTTGAAGTTGCTTCAACTGATTCCACTGAGCCAATCCAACTACTTTAGTGCTTTCAGGAGTAAATATCAAAATGTTAGCTAGAATCTTAGGCTTGAATGATTTCACTACCTAGGTTTAAGTTAAACTTGTGAAGAAATATTGTAATGCTAGTGAATGGCCAACTGCAGTTGAAGAGGTATGGTACATAGCTTAATGCTGGTAGCTGCAGAGAGACAGCTGAAATTGCTTCATAGAACACACATAATTCCTTTTGGAAATTGTTAAATGTTTCAAGATTTTGTAATAGTGAAGCTGTGTTGGATTTCATAAGCATAACCTCCTGGATTTAGCTGCTGTTTCATCACTTTCAGTGAAGGCATGTGAGTGGGTAAAGCCTGTGTATATGCTCCAGTCTTGGGCATCTGTCTTGCTTTTGGGAATGCTGGTTCAGGAATTTCTACCATTTGCTTTGCTTGCCAATGTGAAACTTTGGGAGCATTTATTATAATTACAATAGCCAAACTTTCACTTCTTGATTTCCTATGGAAAGTTTTATCTCTCGGGTTTGTCAGTTATTTCATCAGGTCAGTAACTTTTGACTTCACCAGTTATAACCAAATTTAACATAAGGTAAAAGCAAATATATATGTAGTTTTTAAAATCAGTGAAAAAAGAGCTGGGTAGTAGAAAGTGCTCCAAATAGGTCCTTCAGCAGGGGAAAAAACAGTTGTAGATTCTTGCTCTTGGAGCAAGCAGCCAGATGGCAAGATGAAGCAGACGTGTTGACTAAGCCCTGGCATACTTGTAGCTCCGTCATTTGGCAGCCAAACAGGTGGCAGCTGTGGAACAGAGCTGTAGGAGAACATGCTGAGGTATTGGAGTGAGGTGGAAACAAGCTGGAAGAACCTGTGGGTTCTAAGACTTAAGTTCATAGGAATCCAGGCTTCTGTAGCTTCCTTGTTCATGTAGTCAGAGGCAGCAACACTGGAATGAAGGAATTGTCCTTGTTTGCCACTGCAGCCAAGGATTCTGTTAGGCTGTTTTGCTGCAAGGGCACACTGCTGGCTCACATTCCACTTGCTTTCTTTTCTGCAAAGCTACTTTCTAGCTGGCCCAGCATTTATGTGTGCCTCGTGTTATTTCTCCCCCAGTGCAGAGCTTTGCAATTCTCCCTCTTCAGGGAAAGGTTTCTTCTTCAGGTTTCTATCAGCCCCTTCTTTCTCAGCCAGTCCACATCCCTCTGGATGGCAGCACAGCCCTTAGGTCTACCAGCCACTCCTCCCAGTTTTGTGTCATCAGTGAATTGCTAAGGATACACTCTGCCCCATCATCCTGACCACTGGTGAAAATGTTGAATAAGATTAGACTCAGCACTGACCCCTGGGGTTCACTACTGAGCTGTCATTTGGAGCTTCAAAATTAGTAGATTTTGCTTGTGTTTTTGTTTAGCTTTCAAACCTGAATGTCGAGGAGGTCATGTTTTGTTACATGAAAGTTGGGATTTACACAGCATGCACTTCCCACAGCTAATGGTGCAAATTAGAATCATGATTTGATGATATCTTGTACTCTTTACAATTTTGGTGTCTTAATAAATTTCTTGGGTTTTATTTTTTTTTTTTTTAATTTTTAATTTGTTTCATTCTTAGTATCGCTGTGGTGTGAAATACTGGGGAAAGAGGCAGGAGGAATGTATGTGGAGATGAATACATTTCATTATTGGACACGTTACTGATAGAGCAGGGCACAGAATTTGGTCTTCAAATGTAGTCAAACAGTACTTTGGTACTTAAATAGACTATTCAGCTAAATAATTATCTGTGAGGCTCACTGCTGTGTTATCGTGCAGTATCATAGAATCACCAAGGTTGGAAAAGGCCTAAAAGCTCATCCAGTCCAACCGTTCACCCATTCCCAATAGCTCCTACTAAACCATGTCCCTCAACACAACATCCAGTCTTTCCTTGAACACCCCCAGGCTCGGTGATTCCACCACCTCCCTGGGCATCCATTCCAGTGCCTGACCACCCTTTCTGAAAAGTAATACTTCCTCATGTCCAGCCTGAATCTCCCCTGCCGTAGCTTGAAACCATTCCCCCTGGTCCTATCACTGATGACACGAGAGAAGAGGCCGACCCCCAGCTCACTACAACCTCCCTTCAGGAAGTTATAGAGAGCAATAAGGTCTCCCCTGAGCCTCCTCTTCTCCAGGCTGAACATTCCCAGCTCCTTCAGCCTCTCCTCATATGGCCTGTGTTCCAGACCCCTCACAGCTTTGTTGCCCTCCTTTGAACACGTTCCAGGGCCTCAATATCTTTCTTGCAGTGAGGGGCCCAAAACTGGACACAGTACTCGAGGTGCGGCCTCACCAGTGCTGAATATAGGGGAACAATCACCTCTCTGCTCCTGCTTGCAACACTGTTTCTGATGCAAGCCAGGATGCCATTGGCCTTCTTGGCCACCTGGGCACACTGTCGGCTCATGTTCAGCCGAGCATCAATCAATACCCCCAGGTCCATTTCCTCTACGCAGTCCTCCAGCCACACCGCCCCAAGCCTGCAGCGTCGCCTGGGGTTGTTGTGGCCGAAGTGCAGGACCCGGCATTTGGCCTTGTTGAAACTCATCCCATTGGCTCCAGCCCAGCTTTCCAGCCTGTCCAGATCCCAGATCAATCTTGGTAAGTTTATCTTTAGAGCTACTTTCCCTTCATTTGGTAACAGTAGGCTGCCACCCTCTGGTGAAATCTGTTAACAGTCTCGTAAGGACCTGGTAGGTGTTCAAAAGAGAGAAATGCATTAGAATTTGGAAGGCCTAGTTGGAATATACATGTATACATATATATATATTTAATTAGAGGAAAGTAGATATTCGTAGCAGGAATATGTATTAAAAGAAGAAACTTAGGAGAGTTTACAGCAAATCTCTCTTCTTCCCTTTTTCCCTTTTCCATAGCATCTGTGGAGAATGTAGAGGTAGGGTTGATTTCTTGGCAGTTTTCTGTGTGCTGATACTCAAATGCATTGTACTGTGGCCTTTCAACATCAGTGCGTGAGCAATAGCTGGCTATCATTCTGATCAGGTGATTGCTGAAACTGTGTAAGGTGCATTTTTGTATTGACATTCAGTTGGTTTTAAATAAAAGCATGCCCATGTAAGTTGTTATTGCCCACAAATGCTAGCTAAAAGGTGAAGAAAAGAGGAGGGCCACTGAATGTAAGTATTTCTCATAGGTGACAGACATCCTCACAACTGGTATGGGATGGCATAAGAAATTATTGCCTTTTCTCTGAAAACAAGTCTTATGGGAGACAAGTACAACAAGCCATTTGAAACTTCTGTGCTTTAATCCAGAATTGCTAATGTAAGCTACGTGGCAGGTAAAGTTGCTTGCCTTTTAAAACTAAGTGAATTTGCCTTGAAGGTGATGAAAAGGTAAGCAATTGGTAAGTCCTTCAGAGATCAGGTAATAAATGTGAGGGTAGAATTAGTGCACTGAAATAGTGGAACAGTTTCTTCTGTGAATGTTAGGTGTATCCATGGATGCTGACTGTGTGGGGGGAAGAGGAAAGAGCAGGAAAACAAGCAGGATTTTAAAGCTTTGGAAATATGTGATCAAGAGTATACAGTCTTCTGCCTTCTATGATTTTGGGACATTTTTACAAACTTTCCCCATTTTTATTGACTTTAATGGACCTAAAATTTATTTTAGTGAACTAAAATTTAGTGAAACCTTGTAGGAGAGTATCTGTAAGGAATTGCTAGGTTTATATACTGCAGGAGTTACTGCTTTCTAGGGACTGGGACTACTCTGCTGAACCCATGACTCAAGAAAAGTTTCAGGTGAAGTCCAGGTCCAAGGGATGTGTTCTGGAGTCTGTGTTAAGATCAGTCAACTAGCCTTAACCAAAACACATTGCCAAAGGAGACCTAAAAAACCCAATGGCAGTTTTCTTTAAATGTGGTTTGAACAAAAGATAGAGGAGCTTTGTTTCTTTGTATACTAACTTACTGACTTTCGGGCATTTTTCATCTTTAGGAATTTTATGCAAAATGCTGTTATTAAGGCTTATTGAGAATGGAACATGAACAACTTCAGATTTTCTAGCTGTTGCAAGATAAGAATAAGCATTTATTTAGAATCTTTGCTTTCTTCTTGAGCAGTCAGTTGTTACTGACAGTGCTCTGTCTCTCTGATATGGGACGATGAGCTATTCATTCATGAGCCTATCATTAGCAGAATATTATTACTTCCCAAAGTGTATGAATGTGCTCTTGGACTGTTACCATGAACAGGAAGTACTCCTTGGGAAGGAATTTATATGTTCTGTGTGACAGTTATTTACTATAGGATAAGTGACTGATGGGTTTGCTGTGTTATTCTTTGTTTCTATGCCATTTCATTCTCAGTTTCTTATTTCTGCCATTGCTCTTTTCAATTTTCTTTCTGCTCCATATCAATCTCATACAGGTTCTTCACGGATTTAGCTGTTTCTCTTGTCTAGTTTGTTAATGCTGGAGTTATTTTAAGTGCAATGCATGGACAGGCTCAGACTGTCTTCACTGGGAATGCAGAGCTGCAATAAAGGCTGGTGTACGTATCCTATATGAAGCGTGCAGCAACAGTTCTGTGTTTCTTCTGAATCTTGTAACTAATTCCCTAGTGGGGAAAAAACGGCTGTAGTATTACCTTTTTCTCCATGCATACGTAGGTTTGTGTTCTCACACAGGTCTGTGTTTAGAAATTCGAGCTCTTTGCATTCATGATGTGACAACCCTAGCTAAAAAAATCTATACTGTAAACTAGACCAACTCCTGAAGAAAATCTATATATTCATTAACCACTATTTTCAATGCCAATCACTGCTTTACTCATGGTATTTACTAGGAAAGTTGCTCCTTAGAAACCTCTTCAAAACCAGGAATTACGTGTTCAGTGATTTGGAGGCATGGGGCTTAGTTTTATTTTGGGTGTTTGTTTGTTATTGTCTCTGGAAGGGCAAACAGAAATTCTGTAAAACAAAAGCTGTCTGTTCAGGAAGAGCTTCACCTGACCTGGCCTCCCTCCCCCTCCAATACAGGCTGTGGTCCTCACGAGTTTCAGGTGTGCTGGGTGAAGGAAGTGTGAAAGATTGCAGTAATTAGGCATTTGAATCATAGCTAATGGTGGACGTTGATTTGAAGACATAATTCTGCAACAGCGTAGTAATACTAGCAGAATATCAATACAAAAATATGAAGCTGATGGAAAAATACTGATGTTAGATTTGAGGTTTATTGGCTAGTGTGCCTAGGGAAGGAAGGAAAAGCTGGGAGTTTGGAATTGCTTCTTTTCTATGCCATATTTTCTTCTGCTATTTTCTGTGTCATTTCCCATAGCTGCTTCAAGTGCGTTGTTGAATCTTTTAATACAATCACATCACAAAATTAATATTTGCAGACTATGTAGTTTTTGAAAAAGGAAGAATACAGAAAATGTAAGATAAATGCAGATAAGAGTGAGAAAGGTGCTTGGATGTAATCTCTGGATGTTTTGATGTGACATATCATAATAAAGTATAGAAAGGCAAGTGTTATTTAAATTTATTTAATTTATTTTGAATCCCAATAGCAAATATACACTAAATAGATATATAAAATATCCATTCTATACAGTACTGTCAGGATTGAGAATTCTGTTGTGCTGACCTGTGAAGAAGTCAGGGTTGTTGAGTTCCAGCTATCTGCTTGTGTTCTGCAATTTTAGGATACTTAGTAAAATTAATGAGGGATTCTTAACCCGTGTGATGTCAGAATATAAAGGAAAAAAAATTATATGAAAAATATGATTACAACTATTATAGGTAAGAGAAGATGATTGTGCTGGCCTACAGAGTTTAGTAAACAAGTCTATTAAGCTTAAAGCATATGATAAACCTTGAATCATCCTTTTATCATCGGGAGTGCATCAAAGTATATTGATAGAAAACATTGGACATTTCCTCGTTCAAGTTGCAAGAATAAATACCACAAACTTTTAAGTGTTCTTATGTGCTAATTCTTGATGTGAAAACCATTTTTTATCTCCCAAACTAAAATATATTCTAGTTCAGAGATGAAAGACCTCACAGTGCTAATGCTGTGCCACCTTCTTGCATATTTGCCTGTTTACTGGTTACCAGAAACAGCACAAGAATTTGTCAATGTCTGGTAGGTTTTTGCATCTTTTTTAACGATACTATTTAGCAAAGGAAAGGTCCTTACTGTGGAATAAGTGACTCCTACTTTAGTGTTAGAATTTATTGTGAAAAATTATATGGCAAAATATGTGATTAAAGAATTCAACACCTATTACAGGAAACACCAAGCGCAGTTTCCAGTTTCAATTCCAAGAGTCCTTCCATGAGATATAAATATTGCTGCTTAAATTATTCAAATGTGGCTTGAACGTTGTCAAATAAGGCAGTGGCGCCTGCTGCAATATCATTTCTAATTAATTTTGTCTGAAATAGTGATTACTTCATTAACTGGTTAAATGTTGTAAAATTGGCATTTTCAGGAAATTTCAAGTAGCGTAGAAACGGTTTGGATGGGTTGCTTTTGTAACCCCCGACTTTGGCATCACTTGAGGAAATTTCCAAGCTGCACGCTGTTCCTGGCTAAGATGCAGCGGAAGGTTGAAGGCTGCACCTCCCAGTACTTCACAGGGTTGTTGAAGAGGCTTATGCCGCTGTATAACGCTTTCTTCTTTCTCCTTCCTGTTGGACAGAAGTCGTTCACTCCCAGTTTTGCAATGTGGTTCGAATGGAGGAAGACCACCTGCAGCAGGAAAAAAACAGTGAAGTGTGATAGCTCAGTGTGTAAGTGGGAAAACACTTCCATTAGCAAAGAGGTGGTTGAGGTGTGTGGTAAGATCAGCTGGATGCAGGCTGTTAGCAATATTAGGAATTGAATGCTTGTTTTAAGCGCTTAGGAAATTCTTCCCACCTATCACAATCTCTCCCATCCCACAAAAGCTAAGAAATAAGAAACATACAGTATTTTATCACTGTGTTGTCAGATCTTGACTCTGTTCTTATGGAATATTCTCTTAAAATGCAACCCTATGTTCTCTTTCAGTAATGATTGCAGTGCTGTAGTACTGTATTCCCCTATGATGTTCGTTCTTACTGATTTCATGCATTTCAGAAATACTCTCTAGAAAAGTTGGTAATGGGAGAGACTTGTTGGAATGGTTGCACAATTAGCTGCCTAATGCTAATGTAGCTTAATTTAGTAAGAAAATTGTGCTAGTAGAATTTTGAATTGAAGAAAATATTGTACGTGGACTAAAGAATTCTTTTTTCTGTTAAACTACATTTAAATTACAAACCAATGTTATATATCTATATTAACATACACAAACATGAATCAAAAACATTCCTTTTACTTGAATTGAAATGAGAAGTAGAAGGAAGTGATATTCATAGGTGAAAGATTTTACTAAACAGCTCATGTTCTGTCATCAGTGCATTTCTTCATGGCTTCTCTAAGCTGTGCTCTGGTCTGCATCCCAAAATGTCTGACATCTTACATATGTTTTTAATTGCTATTCCAGATTTCAGGAATGGCAGGGTTTTGAGTACATCTTAATGCAGCATTTTTCTAGTTCAAAATACAAGTAAATTTTTAAAATTAAAAAAATATGTATCTTAAAATGAAGTCATTTCAGTCTTATAGAGAATGTTATTTGGAGATAAGATTTTTTTTTTTTCAGTGTAGAAAGGAGAAATTCCATCTGCCTAGCATGGAAACTGTAACAAACTTTTTGCAAATATCTTTTCTGTGTGCAGTGTGTTTTCCTTTTTTACTGCTTATTCTTCCTTTTGAGTTGAATTCATTTTTGTCATATGAGTCATGCCAAAATATCTCAGTGATAATTAGCTTTTTAATTGTCCTAATCAGCATTGTATCAAACAAACTGTAACTCCCAAAGACTTCTATTAAGTTTAGTATATGACCTGCAGGTATTTCAGATCAGGTAATCCAGGAGGAACTTTCTTGAGCTTATTCTTTTCAAGATGGATTTCTCGTATACTTGGTATGTTGGCAAAACTTCCATTTTCCACGTCTTTGATTTTATTGTTCCCAAGACCAAGCCTAGAAACAGTACAAGGAACAGTTAATTGAAGATTGAGATTCACAACAGCATTCAAGGGCGTGTTTTTTTGTTTTAAAGACTGAAATTCACAGGAGTATTCATAGGAAAAACAACTGGGGACGAATGATCAAGTCTCACCTTTGACAGAAAGAAACTCCCATTGACCTAGTAAGTATTTTTTTGTAATTTAATCTCTGTTTAAAGGACAACAGTTGATTAGACGTGAGCTGTTGTCTAGTTTTAGTTGCACTTGTTCTTCTTTAGTCCAAGAGTGAAAGATCAGCGCCAACAAATCTGCTTGTGAAATAAACCATGCCTTTTTATTGAGTTGTGTAGCTACAAAAAGAACCCTCATTCATTAATAAAAAGTGTTCTGATAAAGAGCCAAAGGACAGAAAATCGTGTAAAGAAACAGTCATGTTTGTAGCTTACCATCATGTTTTTAAAATCAGCAGTATTACTATCTTTCCTACTTCCACATTTTCCTTATTTAGGTCTTAATTTGGTTTTTATGCAAAACTTGATCTTGTGTTGCTTGAAAGGTGATTCAGAAGGTACAGCTTAGGCCAGTTTGCTCCTTCCATTTGTCCTGTAGTTTCCTTTTTCTCCTTTCTACATTAATTTGTTCAGAAACTGAAGTAGGTATTTGAAAGCCATTCAGTAGTTCTTCTTTGGTAGTGATTTCTGTTACTCCATACAAAATCCAGCACTGCTCAGCCAAATTTTCAGGCTATTTAACTAAGCTTTAGAGAAAGAAGTTCATACTTCTGTAATCAGATGTTATTCTTGACTACTAATGAGGATTCTAGGTAAGACATAACAATAACAAGGCCAATATTTGTAATATATATAATATATATATTTTATATATTAAGTTTGGTCTTATTTACAGCAGTTCTTACTCTAAAGCGTTTACAAATTTGTGTTCTCTATTGTCATATTCATAAAGGAAGTATTGAGTAAGAGGTCCTGTCAGGACTGACCTCTTGTCAGGTGAAAGCTTTCTGCTTGCAAATTTTACCTTTGAAGATCTTTATACCGGTTAAAGTCTTCAAGTTCGACTGCTGTGATCTTGTTGTCATCTAAGTGAAGCTCTAGTAGACTGGAGGGTAAATCTGGTGAAAAACAAATGCTCGGTGTGAGCAAAATCAAACAAGTGATTTAACAGGTAATTGTTGGAGTAGTTATTATATTCTTAATATCTTCTTTGTGTGGGGCTGGGTTAGGGTTAGGGTCTTGGATGAGGTTGTGTCAAACGAGGAGCGTTAGATACAGGTGTGTTACATTTTCAAAGAACAAAACAGCAATACTTGTCAATGTTCTGTGGTTTAAATTGGTGCTGTTGTAGCTCTTAGCAAATGGTCTGTGAGGAAAGCTTTCGGAATTCTCTGAGTAATGGGTTATCAGATATCTTCTTTTCCATGCTGGTACTCAGAGTGATTTCCTCACGTGAAACCAGATAGCCCCAGTTCAGTGCTGCCTGTTCTGTGCTTTGTGAATAGGCCAGAAGACAAAAACCTTCTATACAGCATCCAGTTAGTGATCTCACCTTTGGTTTTGCTTCATTTGTCTAGTTTGCTCCCTGACACCAAGCCAGACAAACCACATCTCTCTGTTCTTAGCATTGCCTCCCAGAGCCCTGCTCCTACTGTTCCTTGTTGTAGCCCCAGCTGAGACAGGAAACTGCAAGGCTGTGCTTTACATTCTGTCGTTACTGACATGTTTGGATAGGTGTTGTTTTTTTAGTTTATATTCCAGTTCACTGTTCCACAGAGTGCTGTTTCTGTCCAAGTTAGTATTGAGAGAAGATTACTCACGTGTCCACTTTAGATATTAAGTGTGGTTTGTAAGTTATGGGTGTCTAGTTTTGTGCAGAAAGAGGGATCTGGAGACAAACTTAGTTGCCATATGTGAAGAATATCTTAGTATGAATTCCTGTTTCCCTGAGCCCATGAATTGGAACTCATGCTGTATTTTCTTACAGGATATTTCTCCATAACAAAGAGAAAATCTGAATCATTTTACATATATATTTTGTTCTGGTGAGTGACAGAGATGGCATTATGGCATTATACAAGAAAAATGTCTTGTGTGTTGGGATAGTGCTACCATAAGCACGCAGGTAGTTTCTGATCCTTGAAATACCTTGTCTTAAGAACTGGTGAAAGCCCTGAAGTGGCTGCTGCCATTTCATTGTTTCCCATTGCTTTCCCTGACAAATGTCTCTGGATGGCAGTGGCAGGAAGGGAATGCCTATTGGAGCAAGGGGATGGAAGGGAAGACCTGGCTGTGCCCTGTGTGTTCCTACGTGTGTCTGCCTTAGGGATGCACCACTGGGTATTTCTGTATGCTGAGAACAAGAAAAGTGAGAAAGATAGGAGGTATGTATCTCAATGTTTGAAATTTGTAATAATCATATTGATGTGAGAACGTTGCATTTCAGATTATGCTGGCAAAAGCAAAGTAGATAAGGTAAAACAAAATGTACCTTTAGGAATTGAAGTTAATTTAGCTTCTGCAATTCTTATGTGGTAGATATTTACTCCTTCAAAAGCACCTGGCTCTATTCCATCATTGTTGAGAGGATTTGCACTCATTTCTGTCAAGAAGGGAAGAGAAAATACTTATGGCATAGGAATTTTATGTATGTTAAACTAGGTTATAGCTAACTGATTTCATTTTATTAATGAATGTTAATATTTTAGAAATCTATTCGTTTGTAACTTTGATTACCTGTTCCCAGGCTGGTGGTGCAAACCTATCAACGAATAAAGGCTGTCTAACTAGGCTTGCAAGGTTACCAGGAACTTTACCTTTGTAGCAACCTCTAATAGAATTCAAGTGATGATGATCATGAATATCTCTTTAAGATGAATTTCCACGCTGAGGAAATGTTTGAATGAAAGTTGTATGCAATATATTAATTTCTCAGTGAAGACTTTATTTTTCTGCTCAGACTTACCCAGAACGTGTAGAGACTTCATTCCTTTAAATGCATCCTTGGGGATTTTCTTAACCTTATTAGCATGAATTCTGAGCTCTGCTAAAGTTTTTGGTAGGTTTGTTGGGATCTCAGTTAGCTGGTTATGAGATAAATACAGTCGTCGCAACTTCTTGGTAGGCTGAAAGGCTTTTGGATGGATCTTGGTTATCTTGTTGTTGTTCAAAGCAAGTGCCTATGACACGTGGGAAGAGCAACACGGAAAACTTATAGCGGTGCGTTATGATGATGAAGTCTTAAATCTGAGGTATAGTTAAACAATGAAATGTTTCAGTTCTCTAAAATACCAAACTCCAGCACAGAACTTGTAGTGAGATAGCACAGCCAGCAAGTGGCAAGGTATCTGATAATCATTTTGCATGGCGGATCACCTCTCTACGCTTCTATTTCTACAAGAGTGGATTTTGTTCAGTTTTTTCTTGAGGGGAGGCAGGGAGTTGTTTGGCTAATTGTTTTGTTTGGGCTTTTCTTTTTTCACTTCTTTGTGCTGTTGGGAATTTGTCTTCTCCCTGGAGTTGTGAAAAAAGCTGGAGCAAAGCAGAATTAATCTTTTTTCCAGCTAAAATGGGAATAGCTCAAGGAAATAAACAGGAAATGCTTCCTTCCTAATCCGTGTTGCCATCTGTGGCTTTGCTAAGGAGACCAATGCTCAGACATTTCGTACAAAATAAACTTTGCTTTAACTAAAAATTGCTTTCATTCCTGCCACATAATCACAAAGTAACAGTTGAAAAAAATCAAAGCAGCTCGGAGTTTTTAGTTACCACATAATTAAGTGGTGACTCGAGTGCATAAGGTGGGGATTCCTGATGTATTCCAGTGCTTTTCTTTGTCACTGGAAGTTTTGTTTCTGTTAGAGCTTTTATAAACCCCACTCATAAGTGTCCAACCATTCTGTATCCAGACTTCATACTCTTAAGGGGAACTGGAAACTTATTGTTCCAAACAGTGCATCAATATGATTCGCACTTCTGGTTTCCTAGCAATTAGAAAGCTCATGGGTAGACACACTCTGCACATTCTTGCTCAAAACCAAATATCACTAAAAAGGATTCATTTGATGTTACTTTGATGTGTACTTCATGTCTTTCTAATGTGCCAAATTCAATAGATCTTCATGTTATGATTTGTGGGACAGATTTTTCATTTTTACAGTGAAAATTTTGTAACTGTCAGTGCTCCTTGGTACTGGATCTAGAGTGACATCTGGTGGAGATTGTACTCCAGAACAGATTCAACCCGTCTTCATGGGTCTTTGAGCCTATTTTGTTCTCTATATTGCATACCGTAACTTTCTTGACTTATCAGTTGCTCCTGCTACTCATTTTAAAGTCTATCTCTATGCATAACTTGAGCATGTGAAGAATGCATTGAAAAGCACAAAGGTTTTTTTGCTAATTCAGTACTGCTTTATGTTCTGTTCAGGAAAATTGGGTATGTAAGCTCAGTGCTCTATGTATTGGCTGTGCGTTGTTTGCTTTTGGAGATACTCTCTCATGGGAAAATGCAATCTGTGCTTTCTGAGAGTGAGTTCTTTCTACTCTTTTACATCTGAGCAGCCTTTAAAATGTAGGAAGTGTTCTTGTACGTGCCTAGAACTGAATAAGTCTTGAGGATCTTTTTGGTGATACATACATGGTATGTTTTCTGGACTTTTAACTTTTACAACTCAAAGAAATTCACTTCTTACTATGCCTGTGCAGCCAGCATGCAGACATTGGACTGCATTTTTCTGGATGCTATTGGAGAAGAGAAATGCCATTTATATTTTAAAAGTATAAAGATATTTAAGATTGCTAAATAGGATTTCAAAATTAGAAAAGAACAAGCTTACATAAAGCGATGCGAGTCCTTGGAGGTCGTTTTCCTTGACCTCTCTTATTTTGTTGTTCTGAAGGTCAATCATGCGGGTATCTGGTGGAATGTTGCGAGGTATTGATGTCAAACCTATTTCAGGACGTGAGAGAAACAGAAACATTGCATTATGCACATCCAAAGAAATAAACTGCTAAGCGGGAAAGAAAAATCGGCGCTAAAGCACAAGATAGAGGAGAACACTTTGATGTTGGTTGGAACTGATTATGTGAGGATGGATGTCAAAATGAGTGGGATAATTTATTCCCATGTTGATGGAAAGCTTCCAAGGGGTGCTCATTACATGCTGCTGGAGCAGTTTGTTCTCAGACAAGCAATGGCTGTTTTGTATTTAGGAGCGAAGTTGTTCCTGTGGCGTGGTGAGATACCTGCTCCACTGCTGGCTGTTGTTCTGCATCTGCCCTCGGTATCTGCTGGAGCAGCCCAGTTGCTCGCGTTGCCATGCGTTAATGTCAGGGCTGAGCAGTGTGTTCTTGATGTAACCCGCCAAGATACGATGTTTCAGCTTCCAATACTCAGTTATCACTTACATAAATTCCCCAGTCCTGTTTGATTACAAAGCTGCTCCAGTTCATGCCGTCCAAGGTCCTGACTCAGCAGGAGGGACCAGCGAAGGGATAGCAACTTGCTTGTTTGTATTGCTTAATAATGGCAGATTCAGAAACAAGCAAACACAAGAACGCAAGAACACAGGATTTGGATTCAGTGTTTCTAAGATGGGAAGAGCCTGGGGTTAAGTTTGGAATCCTGGTCCTTTGGCTACCCTAAATCATCAGAAAATTTCCGTGGGACTAATTCCAACTGGAGCAATTAATAATGAATTCATACTTAGGAATTGTGATCATTAGGGATGAATATGTATCTGTAACATTAACAGTGGCAGATTGGCCTTAGTTTAAAATCTTGTTAGCAGTGACATTCAGTTGTAACTGGAGTTAAGCTAAGCAAATAATTGGTATCCCACTTGCATATTTGCATTATAACTTAGTTATGGTTTACTTATGGCTGCTTTTCCCTTTGCTGTCATGTCTTGATGTTTGAACTGTTCCTTTGTTTGTAGCTGTGAATGGAGCAGCTCTTTAGCCAAAGCCTTTTTTTGGCGCAAGGGTAATTTATTGAGTACAAACCAAAGATGGGGGAATTTTTTCTGCTTGTCCTCTTGTATATCATTTAATCAATTTTTTTTAAATTTTTTTAATAATAATAATAATAATTATTATTATTATTATTGCAATCCTGATTGGAAAAAAGAAATGTAAGCTGTATAGTAACAAAGAATCATGGAATCATTAGGTTGGAAGGGACACCTAAAGGCCATCTAGTCCAACTCCCTGCAATGAGCTCAGGCACCTGCAGCTCCATCAGGTGCTCAGTGCCCCTCCAGCCTCACCTTGGATGAGGCACCACCTCATTTCTGTGCATCCTGTGCCCGTGCCTCACTGTAAATAATAATAATAATAATAATAATAATAACAACAACAACAACACCACTTTTTCCTTATGCCCAATCTAAATTTCCCCTCCTTGAATTAGAAACCATTTCCCTCATCCTGTTGCAACACACCCTCCTGGAGTGTTTGTCCCTTTCCTTCTTACAGTCCCTTTAGAGGCTGCTCTCAGGTCTCCCTGGAGCTTTTCCTTATCCAGAACAAACAGCCTCAATATGTGAAGGTGTGCAAATTACGGAGCTGGAGAATTCATCCTTTAAAAACAGTCTTGCAAAGGAGAATTAAATGGACAGCACAACTCTTACCTAGATCAGAACAGTGGACAACTCTCACGTAGCACTGGCATCCGAAGGGGCACGTTGGGAATAGATCAAAAGGGATTAGAGGAATAATTGGTTCAGTGGTTGGAAACAGAGAGTTGTCATCGTCATCATCTTCATCTTCTTCTTCCATATCTTGGAGCATCATATTCTTTAGTGTAAAATATGAAGGACCAATGAGAGGTTTAGCAGAGCACAATGCCAAGAAGAGGAGGAGTGTGTATTCTTTCATGTTGTCTTAATCAGGATGGGTGACCTTAAATAGAAAAGGAAAATGGAAAATCCCAGATACAAGAGTCAGTGAACGTGAAACAGCAAACAAAAGTATTGTACTGTTGTCTTCACTTCCTGCTACAATTGGTTGTCCAGAAAAATCTGTTGTCTGTTTTGAACATTACTATGTAAAAGCTAAATATTTTAAATGCTCTCAGAAGCATGAAAATATTGAAATCATTGGTATAATAAGAAAATGAAAAGAAAATAATATTAAATTTAAGTGGAATTCATCAGACTTTAATGTCCCATCAAAGCTCTCTTAGTTCAGTTTCAAAAATAGTTTCATCATTTACTTTAGGCTCTGAAATTAAGGCTTTTAAAAGTGTAGTTTTTGTAGCAAATCTTACTAGAGTTTGAAATTGGGGTTGTTGTATTAATTCTTAATGAAAAATACTTTTAATTAGGTATAAGAACATGTGTGCATTGCTTGTTTCTAGAAAATTGGGAGATATTTATTAAGCAAACAGAATGCTTTCATCGGGATACTCCTTAAACACCATTTATTCTACAGTCTTGACACTTGTGGTTAAATACTTGTTGGATCATTTAGGGCACCTCCAAAGCAGAAAGCTCCATGTCAGATATCTATAATTACTTTTCGTCTGATGTTCTTGAGGAATGCACAGCCTACCGAGGATTTCAAAAGATTTGTCTTTACAAAAACATGGAAAAATGTTTTGCTATTCCAGCTGCTCATTCAGTTTCTTTCTGCTTCTCTTGAGATGGATTTTTACCAGATTTCTTTTAGCTGTACTGGCTGAGAAAACCAGGAGTCTGAGTTGTCCAGTCCTTAACTACATAACATTGTGTTACTGATGATGGCGGTCCACAGTTCAAAGCCTTTGAGTGTTTTCTGCGTGCTGTATTTTTATTCTAAGAATGATTTCATTGACCCAGATAACCTGTGAAATAGAGGTAGTAAGAACTGCCTCAGAATGTTTCGCAACTTTCAGAGAAAATACAGTGATCATAGACATCATTTAGATTCTACAAGCAAGTAACTAAAGTTTTACAACCAGAACATCCAGTGCTACAGGGAAGTTGGTCATCTACTAGGAGCTATTGGCTTCACTTTACTTCTGCAAATATGTACCAAGGCTGAAACCAATGCAGTCTAAATTCTGTCTTTCTATTGCAAATCCTAATGATATGGGTTGGAATTTGAGTCTCATACTCTCCTTTTCCATGATTTCTTCAACCTCCATACAAGTGGTACATGGGAATTTGGTTGTCAGCATGACCTCAGAACCTGTCTTTGTACGGGATGTTCTTACCTTGAGGTTACAGAAAATACTTTTAAGTTTTGTTAGCAAACATGAACTTGTTTCCACATGTAGGATATAGGTTTGAAATTCCTCTGGAGCATCTAAGAAACCCTATGAGCACAGCAGGTGCCAGAAGAGAGGGAAGTGATCTCTTCGGACCACAGGAGCTCTGATGGGTCGGTGGAACGTATGATCAAAAAGGCCAATCTCTTGTTGGGAGATATTAGCTGCTGCTCTTAATTGACGATTTTAGAGTAGTATTTATGGAAGAAATTAGTTTTGTCACCTTGAAATAGTTCATTAGCTGTGCATGCCTGCATGTTTTCAGTCTCATATGGGGATTAGTCAAATGTTAGTAAATAGAAACTGAGGAATTAATTGCTTCTCTAAACTTCTCTTCTGGATGCGTTTTGGGGATTTATCACAAACAGTACATAAAGTGTTTTGGGTTTTTTTATGCCATTTGTTTAAAAAAAAATCAAAGCACAATTCAGGAAGAGGCTTGGATTTTACTGGACACTGTGCAAACCAAGAGGGGCAGCTGTAACTTCTATTATGCATATCCTGTCATAAAGATGTTTCTGTTTAAACTATCGTATATTCTTTTAGGGAAGCACTAAATGGATGGCAGTTGTTGTTGAATCACCTGATTACATACACCTAGTTACTCACTGAGCTGTTTATAGCTGACATATATCTTTCTGTAGGCGCTTTTCTTTAGCCCTCAATCACAGCAAAAGCAGTGTGCTGATTTGTGCAGTGGTTTGAGTTGACTTATTCAGAGTTCTAGGATTTGTCAGTTTTGTGTTATATACAGGATTTTGACGTTTCTTGTACATAGTTCTTAGCAACATTGAAACGCTGTGTACTGCATGCACGATGCTCATGTAGCTGTGTATGTTTCAGGGTGTTTAAAATGATAAAGGTTACCAATATGTAGATTACACAAAATCCACTCTCCTCAAAAAGAAGAAAGTGACCTCTTCCTCTCTAATATATCTGAAAACAAGCACAACATACATTGTATCTTAATATTTATTGTAACCTAGTTGAGAGCTCATCTGAGTATCGTATGTTTTACTCATTTAACTGTCTCTTAAAAGAAGCTTCACATATATATATTTCCCATGTTTTCTTTTATTCTGTTCTGTTTCAGTGCACTTAGAAATAATTCAATAGTTGCACTTGCAATCCTGAGCAATTTGTTCTCTTGAAAGGGTCTCTGAATGGAAATGGTGTGGAGATCAAGATATGGAACCTGCAATTTTTTGTTTGGAGAGAACTGCGTTCTCGTTTGGTGTACGCCTTTGGGTTCTCTGCTCCTATTAGTCTTCTGCTGAAGCAAAGCAGTCAAAAGTTCCACATACAAAATGATGAGATGAGGAGATTGAGGTCCTTCAGACTCCTGAGTTGTTCTTGGCTGCGTGCCTTAATGGCTGGGTTCTCTAAGACAGGCGGTTGCCTGGTCTCCCTCTGGATGCTTAGGTGCTGAGTGAGTGACCTCTGTGCTGTGCTCAGTGCAGTGCAGTCTGTGTGTAGGATGCCAAGCTTCCAAGTGTTCGTTGTACCTTGGGACACCTACTTTCTAAGTCTTCTTTAGCTTCTAGTTCTGATGGGCACTGTATATATAAATTTATTGTAGTCAAATAATAATCTTTCATGCCTGTTGTGACATGCTGCCCTGGATCTGGTGTTACAAAGTTGGCTGGTGAAACCACTTAAATCAATTTCCGTGCTTGTACCTATAGCAAACAGATTGTGTTTTTCTTCTCAGATACTAAAAAACATGACTTCAGACTTCAAGCTATGAAAAGGTTGAGGATTGTGACTGGAGCAATGGCCCTATTCAGCTCTTGAAAAATAGCTGTTGCTCACAAACACTTGTACAAAAGTAATGTTGTATTATGCCACTGGCAAAATATGTTAGTCCTGTGAGCTAAATGTCTTGAACACAAGTCCCTTTGCAAAACAAAGCCTGAGATGTGATCCATTTTTTTAAGCAAAGAGGAAAGGCCTTTGCCTGATGTGATCTTCCCATTTTGTCATTAGGAGATTCTTACTGCTTTCTGACTTAGCAGCTAGCAGCAGCAACCAAGTTTGACTGCAGGGTGGTACTGGCTGAAGAACTACATGGGATTTTATGGAGGTTTTAAGTGATTTTTTCCTTTCTTTTTTTTTTCTTGGCTGTGCTCTTGAGTTTCCCAGTAAGTAGCTGTTACAGGTCTGTGCAGGAATGTTCAGACTGTAGCACATTGCAGAGCACTAGCACAAACTTTCTGCATACTTAAAGAGTAAGAGAATGAATAAAGCTGAAGCCCAAAATTCACATTTGTAATAATCTTTCTTTAACTCTTAAAGATTATTTTACCATAATAAACTTATGAAGTATTTAATTTCTTCCAGAAAACACAGCTCATGAATACAGCTTTCCAATGGTGTATTGCTGCCACTTCAGGCTCTTTCTGCTTTCAGGCAAATGCTGTTTTCTCTTACCAGATCTTTCACTCAGTCTGCTCACTGTGCTGATTGAACTCACTAAACCAGCAGAAAACTCGTGTCATTTAAAAAGTAAAATCCAACACACTCTTTCCAGATGAAGAAACAGAATCGGTCCAGGTGTCAAAGTCAGCACAAAGAAATGGGTGGGAACAGCCGGGTTAGGGGGAAGGAATGTTAACAGGGAGACAGGGAAGAAGAAGAGTGAGCTAAACGTTTTTGACATGTGCCAGCTGCTAGATGGGCTCGGGTGTTTTATTGAACACTCACTGCTGTTTAGACAAAGTCTGCCCTTCTTCATTCTCATTTTTATCAGTGGGGAATTGTAGATGAGTTCAAGAAAGAATGTGGTGAATTCAGGGTGGGCTCAGCTGCTTCTTTACATATTTTTATAGCAGTCCTGCTTTTGCTTCGGTTTCTTTCTGAATAGCACCTTCTCACTGGAACATCAGCCACCTCACAGTGAGGTAAAGGAACGCAGACAGTACATTTTACATGTGGGGAATGTGGAGATGCTGTAAGACTTTATTTAACAGTCCTAAATTGCTGTGACATACTTATCCTCACTAATCTGGTGATTAAAACACAGATTGCCAAGTAGCACATGGAAGCTATAAACTTTTTCTATTGTTAATTTAGGATAACATTTATACCAAATTAAACACAGGTGATGTCATAGTATGGGATGGGATTAAAGCCACTTACAGACTGCCTGGGAAATTCCCACATAAGCATGCAACAGTTCTGTGACATGAGAATTATAAACGTGAGTAATGGGAGGAAAAGCTTCTCGTGGGGACAGACTAAGGCTGTTAGTAGGAGATGGCTGAGCTCCTTGGCACTGCTGCAATGTGTTGCCTCTGCTGCCTTACCCCTTACAACCTGCAGTGGTTAATAGGTAAGGTTTTAACGTCGTGAAACTAAGAAGTGTGTTTACAAAACCCAGTTAGCAGTGTAGGAAGGCACATTTCCTATGGCACTGTTTCTGAAAAGGAAATGTTGAAGTGGCACGCTGGTGGTCTTGACAGAGTCAGAGAAAAATCCCCGTGTTCATTAATAACACGCATCATTGCACTGTGCACAGACTTTGTCCAAAGAAAGGCAAGACCGCTGCTGTTTTGAAAGCTCTATTTAAAAATAGTTCTGGTTCTATTAGTCATTGTCCCGTTCCACAAATAAATGAGTTTCTGTTTAACTCTTTGTCTACTCCCTGCTGAGCAATTTGCTGTAGAAAAACAGGAGGCAATATTTTGCCAGTGGGATTACTGAAAAATTATTTTCTTGAGAAACAGTCCAGTCTTGAAACTGTGTAATTCAATAATTAACAGCTTGTTTATAATAGAAGCAGTGTTTGGTGAGTATTTACTTTTCATAGAAAACGCTGCTTCACCCATGTTATTAAACATTATCTAAGAGTTCTTAAAGTTATTTTCATTCGGAGAAGCTTATGGCTTTAAAATGTCATTTCAATTACTTTTCTGATTTTTTACTTAACAGCAGCCCTCCTCGAATACCTAAATTCAGATAGTTAATAGTAAGTTGTAAACGTTAGAACTGTTATAAAATAGAATTGAGTTTCAGAGATTGTAATAACTGGAGAAAAATGCTTGTTAGCAGTTGTTAAGAAGTTAGAAGTCCTTAATAGTTAAATAGTTCACTGTATCTTTTTTTTGCTTTGCAGCTCAGATGTAGTAATCACAGAATTATTTCAGCTGCAAAGTAGGTTTTCATATGTTCCATAAAGAAGTGGTATTTATTCTAAATTAATTGATGTTAATCTGCATAGTGGCTAGTATTCTGTTGCTGAATTCCTTATTGCTATACAAATATAGTAGGTATTCAAACTGGACATACCTTGCAAGTCTGATAGTTCTTCCAGAAGCACTCTGATAATCCACCTGAGATCTTTTTGTCCAGTTATTTCATTTACAAAAAAAAGAGGGAAAGGAAGTTAGACTGAGTGCAGTGAAGTGCAAAGCAGGTATAAAGAAAAATTCCACTTGCAAACTTCTTGATCCTCCTGGCACCCTGGGTGACACCCGAGTAAACTGCTGCTTCAGATTAGCCCATCTTAGTACTGAAGAATGATATTAAGACGACTTGTTACCACTCATATGTTTTTCATCACTGCTTGTATGAGAGCCAAAACTTCTGGCTTAACTCTAGACGTCTAGTGGACGACTTTGTAAAACCTGTAGTTTAATAATAGTTGACATCAGGCCACTGGAAGTACAGTGAGGTCCATTTCAGGTCATTCCTGCTATGGAATCACGCTTATTTTTGATTACATTTGCTGTTGTTCTTCTATAAGTGTGGCACTATTAAAAGTATAAAGTTTTAAGCAGTGGCAGGGTGAGCCAGTAGCTTGTAGTGATAAATGTGTTGCCAAAGCCTTCTGAAGGTACCACGTTGGTACTTTGTTGTGCAGTTAGATATCAGTACTGCTCTCGCTTTCAGTACAACATATCTGTCTAGGCGAGATGGTTTCAAGCATGCACAAAGCAGATCAGGTTGTTTTGGTCAATGTAGCTAGCTCTACTGAATATGAGAAATTAAGCAGATCTGTAAAACAGAGGCAGTATTTGCTGTGCTCTGTGACTAGGATTGGAGCTGTGAGCTGCTTTAAACAAAGTCTCCGAGAGTTTGCACTGAGTTATGTTGTTTGTGCTGCCGTGCACATCACAGTGCTTAGAAAAGGAGCTGTTCCTTGTTTGCCCTCAGTAGGCTGCCTTCTTACGTGTGCTTCAGAACTGCGTGACCAAGGCTGCCACAGCACGACTTCTGTAGTTGGTGTCTTTGCATGTCCAGTTCATAGCATCCGTCTGGTTCCACGCGCTCTGTGTGCATCTGACTTCAACTGGTTCTTTAGTTGACTTCCTTCTGTGCTAAGAAGCACAGCTTGGATTTTTATTATAATCTAAGTGTAATGTGTTAGCATTTGCAAAATGGCAGTTTAAGTCCCATACTGGTTAATTGGTCTACGGTTAGTTTCTTCAGGAAGAAATAGATATTACACCAATGCTTAAACCATGGGTGAGATCGTGTCAAACAAGATAAGAGTTGTGTTACTTCCTGCATTGTTTTTCAGTTCCAGCAGAATAGATGAGTGATGATAAACTTTCTCCCAATTGCTGTTCCCAAAGAATGAAATTACAGTTTAAAGAGCAATCACATTCCCACATAAAAATCCGAGAGATGATCTTTAAGTCTATTGAAATCTCAAATTGCATGTATCTGCACTCCTGCCTGCATTTAGAAACCAAAGCTTCCTAACCAAATACTCTTGTGATTTGAAGACATTGGTTTGGATGCACTTTAGCAATTTAATACAAATTTGTTCTTTAAACCTCTAAAGTTTTCTTGGCTCTTTAACAGAAGAGAGGGTGCTCTGAGGGCTGTGATATGAATGCAATGGTTTCTTCTTTTTCACGTCTTTCAGCAGAAAAATGCTGAATCAACTGTTTTGGCTGTTCCTAGCTTTGCTGAAACCCTGCATGTTCCTGTGCTTGGCGACAGCTCAGTTTTGATGCTTTTAAATATATATATATTTGTTTTTTAATTTTCTGGCAAGTGGAGCAGTATCTGGAAGAAATGTCACCATCCTGTCTTGCAATAGATATCAGTTTGATAGCAGTAACTATTGATCTCATTGACATGCTTACGTTCTTGTAATGAAACTGTTTAGTATCGCAAATACAAGCTTAGTAATTTTATTATGCGTATGGTTGCATTCTAAAACAAAATGCTCAAAAATAACCCTTCCAGGTCACAGGAGTACAAAATTCTGGTATTTAAATGTTGGCTGTTGATAGCAGTACTGAACATTAAAATAGGCCAGTGGTTTCAGTCTAATTTATGTGTCTATTAAACACAGCATATTTCCAATTTACAAAAACTAACTACTCTTGCAGAATTCCTCTCTGGGATCCCTGTTTCCAATTTACTTGAAGGTTTGGACCCA